>NC_091624.1:74990838-75293338 GCF_027580195.1 Bos mutus | reverse complement strand
GTTGCCATTTCCTTTTCCATCTTCCTGATCCAGGGATTGAACCCAGGACTCCTACAATGCAGGCAGGTTCTTTACCAACTGAGCCACCAGGGAAGCCCAGCCATTATGTGGAATGTTACAATTAGACAAGACTGTTCATCAAAGTAAGAAGTACACTCAAAAGTAAGTGTCCCCATATCAAATAGAAGGTATTACCTATTTTAGTTGATATGCAGAAGCTTCTAAAAGGTTTTAAGATTCCAAACTAGCTTCATTGAAAGGTCTGTTGCAAAAGGCTTATGAAAACTTAAAGCTAAAAGGCACCTGAAACAACACCTAGGTCTCCCCTATTATACCCTCCTAGGGTTTTTTTCATTAATAATAATAATAATTAAGGGATAGATGTCTCAATTGTAAACAAGTGGGACATTGGAAAAAAGATTGTCTCAAAAGCCTTGTGAAATGTACCCAGATGGAGGGAAAACAATCCAATATAGATGAGTGGGTGTATCAGTCTTTTGAGATCATTTAGACAGCAGCACAATTCTTTGAGGAATTAAAAACAGCTATCCTTGTTTTATAATCCATATCTTTATATAAAAGCAGAGGTGTGATAAAAAAAAAAAAAGTCCACCAATCCTTTTTTGCCAATTCCAAAACCTCCTCTATTCCTCTCAAAAGGCTGTAAATATTGGAAACCAAAGCCCTTCATGGAAGAAATTGCATTCTTTCCCTGTTCTATTGAGATGTAAAATGAGATGTTCTATTGAGATGTAAATTTTCATTTAGACCAACTCTTTAAAGTAGAGACTTCAAGGAGGTAATTCTTATCAGAAGAATGAAAAGGGGAGTGAAGAGAAGTTACTCAGTCTTGTCCGACTCTTTGCAACCCCATGGACTGTAGCCTACCAGGTTCCTCCACCCATGGGATTTTCTAGGCAAGAGTACTGGACTGGGTTGCCATTTCCTTTTCCAGGGGATCTTCCCAAAGCAGGGATTGAACCTGGGTCTCCTGCATTGCAGGCAGACGCTTTACCATCTGAGTCACCAGGGAAGCTGAAAAGGGGAAAGGTCATTTTAATTAAATGAATGAAAAAAATCATGGATCTTCTCCACAGATATTTTTAGAAAAATCTACAATCTATGAGGTCTCTGCTTCCCTATGTCCATGTATGTCTATATGTGTATGTTGTAGGTGTGTAATTAATTTCTGTGCTCAGATGGTATTGCTAAAATCAATCTGTAAAACAGCTCTATTCAAATGGGCTTAGAAAAAAGTAAGAACTTGTATAAATTAAATGTTGAGTATTCTAAAAACTCTCAGAAATATAACTGAAACTAACCTAAATGTTTTTCAGGCTCACATGATAAAGGAAAACATTTTATATTAAAGCTAGTTTAAATTCATTGTTTAATTAAAATAGATCTGTCTTTAGAATTTCCACTGAAAAGTCAGTTTTCATTCCAATCCCAAAGAAGGACAATGCCAAAGAATGTTCAAACTACTGCACAATTGCACTCATTTCACATACTAGCAAAGTAATGCACAAAATCCTTCAAGCTAGGCTTCAAAAGTATGTGAACCAAGAACTTCCAGATGTACAAGCTGGATTTAGAAAAGGCAGAGAAACCAGAAATCAAATTGCTAACATCTGTTGGATCATAGAAAAAGCAAGGGAATTCCAGAAAAACACTACTTCTGTTTCATTGACTATTCTAAAGCCTTTGTGTGGATCACACCAAACTGTGGAAAATTCTTAGAGATGGGATACCAGACCACCTTACCTGCCTCCTGAGAAACCTGTATGCAGGTCAAGAAGCAACAGTTAGAACTGGACATAGAACAATGGACCGGTTCCAAATTGGGAAAGGAGTATGTCAAGGCTGTATACCGTTACCCTGCTTATTTAATTTATATGCAGAGTACATCATGTGAAATGCCAGGCTGGATGAAGCTCAAGCTGGAATCAAGATTGCCAGGAAAAATATCAATAACCTCAGATATGCAGATGACATCACCCTCATGGCAGAAAGCAAAGAGTAACTAAAGAGCCTCTAGATGAAGGTAAAAGAGAAGAGTGAAAAAGCTGGCTTAAAACTCAACATACAAAAATATCATGGCATCCAGTCCCATCACTTCATGGCAAAAAGAGGGGTAACAGTGGAAACACTGACAAGACTTTATTTTCTTGGGCTCCAAAATCACGGCAGATGGTGACTGCAGTCACGAAATTAAAAGACTTGCTCCTTGGAAGAAAAGCTATGACAAACCTAGACAGCATACTGAAAGGCAGAGACAGCCCTTTGCTGACACAAGTTTGTATAGTCAAAGATATGGTTTTTCCAGTAGTCATGTGTGGATGCGAGAGCTGGACCATAAAAAAGGTTTAGTGCTGAAGAACTGATGCTTTTGAACCGTGGTGCTGGAGAAGACTCTTGAGAGTCCCTTGGACAGAAAGAAGATCAACCAGTCAATCCCAAAGGAAATCAATCCTGAATATTCATTGGAAGGACTGATGCTGAAGCTCCAATACTTGGACCACCTGATTCAAAGTGCTGACTTACTGGGAAAGACCTTGATGCTGGGAAACACTAAAGGCAGGAGAAGGGGGTGACAGAGGATGAGATGGTTAGGTGGCACCATCAACTCAACACACATGAATTTGAGCAAACTCTGGCAGATGGTGCAGGACAGGGAAACCTGGTGCAAAGGGGTTGCAAAGAGTTGGATATGACTGAGAAACTGACTACAACAAACACTGAATACAATGCAGATAACTTTTATTCTACCCAAGTTTAATAGCCAAATTCATATTATCTCTCTTGCAAAATTTCTCAGCAAAATAGTAACTTATAATTATGGCTGATATTGCCTAATGGATCATGAAGTTTTCATGGGTCATCTAAACACAATTGTTGGGAATAAGTTATTTAGACAGATATAAATGGTTAGGAATTTATAAACATCTTAGCAGTAATTATATTTTATGTTATGTGTACTAAGAAATAGCTTTCAAAATCTTTCAGGTAACTTGAAACTTTGGAGTTTTACTAAGCTAAGTTAATGATGGAAATATATTGAAAATCTAGGTTATTTCCAAATAAGATGAAATAGTAAAACACTTATTAAATGTAGGTTTATCTACTTTTGGTTTCTTATGACAAAGAAATGAAAGATATTTTGGATATATTAGTAAACGTATCTAGTACTTCATTGAAAGACTGTTCCATGAAGAAACAAGTATTTTTAGAAATTAAGAAATGAATCCATAAATTTGCAAATCTAAAGAATGCTGATATAATTCACAATTGCTCATGTATGTTACCTTAGAAATTAAGGTTTTAAGGGTTAAAAATTCTAACTTATATATATTAATTAGGTATAAATATATATAATTGTGTATATATATATATAAAGTTAATGTGTATATACATGAAATTAAAATTATTATAAATAAGGAAAACAATTCCATTTGCAAAGAAAGTAGGATGTGGAATTTGGCTAAAATAAAAAGTATAAGATATTTAAATATATGTTGGGGGTAAAAGAAGGTAAATTTTACCAAAGTGAAAAAAAAGAAAAAGTTATTTCTAAGTGGAAAAGGAGAGAATGAAAGCCAAATTAAATATGAAGTTGGGAAGAAAGAAAGCCAAGGAAAATTTTACCTTGCGTAATCAAGATGGCTAAGATTGAATTTATATTTAAAAAGTGTTTCAAGTAAGCTTTAATATCAGTAATGTACTTATACAAAATTATATTCTTTCATCTGCTAAAGGACATAGTTTTTTGTACTATTGGTCTGCTCTTGATAAAAGGCTATTGTAAAAGTTTTCTCTTTCCCTTTTAAGTAATATCTGCCTAGAAAGCAAAGACTTTGTGTTTTACAAAATAATTTCCTGAGCTTCATCTGGTCTTTGGCTAGTTTTTCTCATAATTAAGTAACCTTTAGTATTTGCCTTTGAAATATTTTACTGTCACTTTGATCAAAAGATAAGTATGATTTTATAATTCTTTGTGATTCTATTTGCTGTGATTTTTTTGATCTTTTAATAATATTTACAAACTTCCACAAATCAAATTCTAAATGAAGTCTTTCTGAGCTCAAACTACCAGGATTTTCCAGATGGTCCCTCGAACATCTCAAAAGATTTTGTTCTACATCTTCATAAAAACAAAGATGTTAAACTAGGCTGATTTAATATATTAAACTACATGGAAAGCACTGTCAAATAAAAAGTAATACTAAGCCTTCTTAATATATTATTTGTGTATATATATATATGTGTGTGTGTGTGTGTTCCTGAAAGTCCTAAAGTTTGATATGCCCTACTATGATGTTATTGTCATAATTCCAGTTATTTTAAAATGTTGTACATCACAGAAACAACCAAATTTTGTCAATTTCATTACAATGAACTCTCATCAACTCTTTAACAATGGACATTTTTAAAAGTCTTTCTGTCATTTATAGACAGCTATTATTTCCCTCAGATCTTTTGCAAAAGGGTTCTGAGAACAGTGCTTCATCTTCAAGGAGACTCACAGGAAAAAAATTAACAATATACGTTTTTGATCATAAAACTGAAGTGGATAAGAATTTCTAGATCTAATGGAAAACCTGAATTCAATAGAACAAAAGTTAATAAAATGAGACTGAATTAATTAAGGAGGATGATTATAATTTTTATGATTTTTTATGTGAAACATTTCTGGCTCCTTAATATTGTTTTTTCAGATTTAAAGACATCTTTTATCTTAAGCTATCTATGATTTTAAGTCAATTCAATAAAGTATACCTTTATAAACAAAGATGAAACATTTAGCTTTTCTTCCTACCTAATTCCTCCAAAATTTGGGAACTCTTGAGTACTTTTTTTATGGCAATATAATTACTTGTATAAATTCAGTAAAAATATACCCTCTTTGTAATAAGACACAACTAAAAACATTGGATATATTACCAAAGATCTGACTGGAAAGTCATATTGGAGAGAGATATGCATATTCAGATATAGCCAGACAGTTTTGTGGACCTAAAATTGACTTTATGAAGCCAATAAAGCCCCTTGAAAAAAATGAATCCAGCACCTTGTTTACAATGTTCCAGCAAAGCAATCTTAAAAGGTTTTATATAGTCAATCACTATTCTTTCTGCATTTACATAAATAATTAGGCCAAGTTTTAATGTTAACAAATTAACTTTATTGTAGTTATCTTTTCAGAGAAGCAATGGCACCCCGCTCCAGTATTTTTTTTTTAAGTTATTTATTTTAATTGGAGGCTAATTACTTAACAATATTGTATTGGTTTTGCCATATATCAACATGAATCCGCCACGAGTGTACACATGTTCCCCATCCTGAACCTCCCTCCCACCTCCCTTCCCATCCTTCTGGGTCATCCCAGTGCACCAGCCCCAAGCATCCTGTATCCTGTATCGAACCTGGACTGGTGATTCGTTTCTTACATGATATTATACATGTTTCAATGCCATTCTCCCAAATCATCCCACCCTCTCCCTCTCCCACAGAGTCCAAAAGATCGTTCTATACATCTGTGTCTCTTTTGCTGCCTCGCATACAGGGTTATCATTACCATCTTTCTAAATTCCATATATATGCGTTAGTATACTGTATTGATGTTTTTCTTTCTGGCTTACTTCACTCTGTATAATAGGCTCCAGTTCCATCCACCTCAAATGTATTCTTTTTAATGGCTGAGTAATACTCCATTGTGTATATGTACCACAGCTTTCTTATCCATAATCCATTCGTCTACTGATGGACATCTAGGTTGCTTCCATGTCCTGGCTATTATAAACAGTGCTGTGATGAACATTGGGGTACACGTGTCTGCTTCAATTCTGGTTTGTATGTCCAGCAGTGGGATTACTGGGTCATAAGGCAGTTCTATTTGCAGTTTTTAAAGGAATCTCCACACTGTTCTCCATAGTGGCTGTACTAGTTTGCATTCCCACCAACAGTGTAAGAGGGTTCCCTTTTCTCCACACCCTCTCCAGCATTTAATGCTTGTAGACTTTTGGATCGCAGCCATTCTGACTGGCGTGAAATGGTACCTCATTGTGGTTTTGATTTGCATTTCTCTGATAATGAGTGATGTTGAGCATCTTTTCATGTGTCCGTTAGCCATCTGTATGTCTTCTTTGGAGAAATGTCTATTTAGTTCTTTGGCCCATTTTTTGATTGGGTCGTTTATTTTTCTGGAATTGAGCTGCAGGAGTTGCTTGTATATTTTTGAGATTAGTTGTCAGTTGCTTCATTTGCTATTATTTTCTCCCATTCCGAAGGCTGTCTTTTCACCTTGCTTAAAGTTTCCTTTGTTGTGCAGAAGCTTTGAATTTGAATTAGGTCCCATTTGTTTATTTTTGCCACTCCAGTATTCTTGCCTGGAGAATCCCAGGGATGGGGGAGCCTGGTGGGCTGCCATCTATGGGGTCGCACAGAGTTGCATACAACTGATGGGACTTAGCAGCAGTAGTTATCTTTGGCAAAGAATAAGGGTAATTGTACATGGGGAAATTACGTTTTCACCTTTGTAGCTACTAGAATCTAGTCTTGTTAACTGTCTGAGATCTTGTTATAAACCTGTAAAGGGGACTAGATCTTGAATTCTTCTAGTTTTCCTCAAATATCTGACTCTCCAAATTAATGTTTCCAATTTCTTTCCACCCTTTTCATCTGCAGTCAAGACTCCCCTTGAATCTCCTTAGAGGAAATTATACCAAGTTCTTTTCATTACCCAGATGGCAGCCAAACTTCACGGACTTAAACCTTTAGCACATGTCTCCCAGTGAAAAAGGAAACTGCATATAAGATGAAGACCTCTAAACCAAATTGACTATGAAGAGAAGTAGCTGACATAGATGCAGACTACTTCCACCCAAGATGCCAAATCAAGACTTCTTATTTTAACTAAACATAAAGCCTTTTTTTTCTCTTTTTTTATTTCCTTTACTCTGGCATTGGCCTAGAGAGACAATGCCATTACCCACACATCAGAGGTCACCACAAAGCGGGTATAACCTCTGGAACTTAGAAAAACTTTCTATTTCAGGCTAGGAAAAAATTTAACTGTCTCTTGGCTTGAACAGGCGAATGCAATGATCCTTGTAAATGAATGCATAAACAGTGTCAACTTTGTAGAAGTGACTTGCACCTCAACAAGAATAAATCTTTGCTTGTTGTGTTTATCATTCTCCTTGAGTCTATGAAGCCTAGATAGCTGGCACATAACTGGGCAATGCTTTCTAGGTTATCTAACTGTGCCCCTAACTATCCACAAACAAACTGAAATAGCTCATTGATCAATTCCCCTGAATTTGCATGGTTGAGTTAGGAAGGATATACCAGGAAGCATTCAGAACTAAGGATACACTTTATTTAGCAGAGTTCTACTTCCCTCAACAGAAGTGAGTACAAATGAAGCTGTGATCAGGAATCTCTCCCTAACTCTTTAAAGTATTGAAGAGTCTGCTGCTAAACAATAGCTGTCCAATATATATCCGTAGACTCTGTCCAAAGTTATTCTTGATAACAGAATTATCATTTAGCTAGGCAAAGAGGTATCATCTATGCTGTGGCCCACACTACTTGCTATATCTGGATTACTACTTCTGGGGAAATTGAAACTCCGTTATACAAGATCACTGAGCAGGCCAACTTGGCTTAAAAGAGTGACTCGTTCAAAGGAACCTTTCTTTAGTTGGTCTGGTTCTTAGGGATCATGACTCTGAAGTATACTCCGAACATTGAAACTATCCTGAAGATATTAAGAAAAGGTGGCAAGAATACACAGAAGAACTATACAGAAAAGATCTTAATGACACAGATAACCACGATGGTGTGATCACTCACCTAGAGCCAGACATCCTGGAGTCTGAAGTCAAGTGGGCCTTAGGAGGCATCACTATGAACAAAGTTACTGGAGGTGACGGAATTCCAGCTGAGCTATTTCAAATCCTAAAAGATGATGCTGTTAAAGTGTTGCATTCAATATGCCAGCGAATTTGGAAAACTCCACAGTGGCCACAGGACTGGAAAAGGTAAGTTTCCATTCCAAAGCCAAAGGATGTTCAAACTACCTCACAATTGCACTCATCTCATGCCCTAACAAAGTAATGCTCAAAATTTTCCAAGTGAGGCTTCAACAGTATGTGAACTGAGAACTTCCAAATATCCAAGCTGACTTTAGAAAAGGCAGAGGAACCAGAGATCAAATTGCCACCATGCACTAGATCATCAAAAAACGAGAGGGTTCCAGAAAAGCATCCACTTATGCTTTATTGACTACGCTACTGTGTGGATCACAACAAACTGTGGAAAATTCTTAAAGAGATGAGAATACCAGACCTTCTTACCTGCCTCCTAAGAAATCTGTATGCAGGTCAAGAAGCAACAGTTAGAACAAGACATGGAACAATGGACTAGTTCCAAACTGGGAAAGGAGTATGTCGAGGCTATATATTGTCACCTTGCAAAGTACATCATGCAAAATGCCAGGCTGGATGAAGCACAAGCTGGAATCAAGATTGCCAGGATAAGTGTCAATAACCTCAGAAATGCAGGTGACACCACCCTCATGGCAGAAAGCAAAGAAGAACTGAAGAGCCTCTGGATGAAAGTGAAAGAGGAGAGTGAAAAAGCTGGCTTAAAACTCAACATTCAAAAACTAAGATCATGGCATCTGGTCCCATCACTTCATGGCAAATAGATGGGGCAACAATGGAAATAGTGACAGACTTTATTTTCTTGGGCTCCAAAATCACTGCAGATGGTTGACTGCAGCCATGAAATTAAAAGACACTTGGAAGAAAATCTATGACCAACCTAGACAACATACTGAAAAGCAGAGACAGCCCATTGCTGATAAAAGTTCATATAATCAAAGCTATGGCTTTTCCAGTAGTCATGTACGGATGTAAGAGCTGGACCATAAAAAAGGCTGAGTGCTGAAGAATTAATGCTTTTGAATTGTGGTGTTGGAGAAGACTCTTGAGAGTCCCTTGGACTGCAAGGTGATCAAACCAATCAATTCTAAAGGAAATCAGTCCTGAATACTGAATAATCATAGGAAGGAATGATGATGAAGCTGAAGCTCCAATACTTTGGCCTCCTGATGTGAAGAACTGACTCATTTGAAAAGACCCTGATGCTGGGAAAGATTGAAGGCAGAAGGAGAAGGAGACAACAGAGGATGAGATGGTTGGATGGCATCACCGACTCGATGGACATGAGTTTGAGAAAGCTCCTGGAGTTGGTGGTGGACAGGGAAACCTGGCATGCTTCAGTACATGAGGTCACAAAGAGTCAGACATGACTGAGCAACTGAACTGATCCTGTTTCTAATTATAATGATAATCTCCCTGGTGCCTTGAATTTTCTCAAATGCTTTAAATACATGTTTGCAGCCACTAATCACCAAGCAAAAGACTACCTAAGACTGGAACTTTAAAAAAGGAATGAAGAGAATGATCAACTAAATTATTTTGAGCCTGAAGTCATGACCTGTGAACACCACACAGATTCAGCAAAAAACGGACACCTAGGAACAATAAAAGCTGCAAGAACTAGAATGCAGTAAATGCCTCTAATTTTGGTCCATCTCTCAGTTAGAGTTAGAGCTTGATTTGATCAAAAGAGGGGAAACTGTCAAACAACAGGCCTCAAATCAAATCACTTTATGCTAAGCCCCAGCAATATTTATTAATAATACCTAAATTAAATGCAATTTCAGTTTCTCTAAGGAGTAGAATTTTTAACCTATCAGTCTGGAATTTCCGGACCAACACTACTGAGGTAGTCTGCCTAAGATCCCTTCCCTTTCCCGTAAAAAAGGCAACCTTTCAGTGCAGGAGACACAGGTTCAACCTTGGTCTGGGAAGACCCCACATGCCATGGAGCAATGAAGCCCATGGCCCACAACTGTTGAACCTGTCCTCTAGAGTCAGGCACCTGCAACTACCTACCCTGTGTGCCGCAGGCTTCACAACTACTGAAGCCCACATGCCCCGGAGCCCAGGCTCCACAAGAGAGGTCACCACAGTGAGAAGCCTGAGAACCGCAACAGAGTAACCCCCACTCCCCACAACTAGAGAAAAGCCCAGGCAGCAGCAAAGACGCAGCACAGCCAAAAATAAATAAGTAAAATATAAATTATTTTTAAAAAGGTAACCTTAATTGAAATAATCTACTCTTTAACTTCTTTGCCCCACCTTCTTTCTGATGATAAAATCCTTCCATTTTGCAAAATTCTATGAAGTCTCTTTCTACTTGCTTGATGACATGCTGTCTGATTCATAAATCATTGAATAAAGTGAATTAGAATTTCTAATTTAGTCAGCTAAATTTTGTTCTTTAACAGTACTAAAGCAGATTCTTTTAAGTACCCTTCAAACATGGCTACTGGTCCTTGAGCAAGTATTCTGGGCCTTGATTTCCTCATTTCTAAATGAAAGACCTAACTGGATAGATCAGGGGTTATTAAATCATTAGAAGACTCCTTACTACTTGTATTTGGAAGCAATTTCAAACTTGAAGAAAATCTACAAGATATATGAAGAACACTCATTATCCATCACCTAGATTCACCTATTGTTAACATTTTATCCCATCTGCTTTATCATTGCTGCTCTCTTCCCCCCAACTCCGTATAGACAGACAGAGAGATAGTTAAATATCTATCTATATGTATATCTAGACATAGATACAGAGGGGTCTGGATTTATAAATATAGACACACATACAGAGATCATAGGGCTTCCCTCATAGCTCAGTTGGTAAAGAATCTGCCTGCAATGCAGGAAACCCAGGTTCGATTCTTGGGTCAAGAAGATCCCCTGGAGAAGGAAATGGCAACCCACTCCAGTATTCTTGCCTGGAGAATCCCATGGACAGAGGAGCCTGGCAGGCTACAGTCCATGGGGTCACAAGAGTCGGACCCGACTTACTAACCAAACCACCACCACCACCACCACCACAGAGACCATATGCACATATATGTGAATGTGCATACACATATATACATATATGTATGTATATTCACTCACTATTATCTGAAATCCAAATTGAACTGGGTCACATGTATTTCAGCTGGGAACCTTTATAGGGGAGAAAAAACGAGAGTACAATAATAAGCACGTTATCAGATGTTGTTGCTGTTCAGTGTGGATAACAGGCTTCAAATCTTGCTGGGGACCTTATGAGAAACTGTACAGAGTATCCCTCAGAACTGAGCTACAGTAGAACAGAAAGCCCAGGACGTTATCCCTGGATTCCCTTTCAGTCTCTGCTGAAGGCTGTCCCTAGGGCAGCATTAACTCCTTGTCACTTTTGTGCTGCTCTAGCTTGTGGCTGAGCAAACTCCCAAGCATGAAAGAAGCCGTCAAGCAGAGAAGCAGGCATTTAAAGTGGGGAGTTATCCATGGTATACCTGAAACTATTCACCATGAGGACAGGGCACGTTCAGAGGTGAGCCTTGGGGTCATGGGTCAGGGCATCAAGAAAGTCAGCTAGAGCTGCTTTTTACAGTGCCTTTGCTTTGCTTCTAGACTCACAAAGCAAAGTTGTGATTATCACACTGCTTCTTGATGTTATAGAAAAAGAGAAGTACAGTCCTGGGGCCTCCAGCCCTGTCACTGATGGCTTTCAGTGCATAGAAATGAACAGATATTTTGGTCTTTTACATTGGCTGTGGGAGCTTATTCAGTGTTTCTGTTCCTGAGATCTATACTCACTTCTGGCATGCTGACAATTTATGTTTTTGAGTCAGTAAGATTGTGGGACAATCTTACTCCAGATGGTGGGACAATCTTACTCCAGATGGTGCCAAGATGCTAGTACACAGAATAGCACTGAGATACTTCTACCTAAGAGATACCTGGTCTCCTTCTCACAGCCCTAAAACCGTGAAACATTTTAGTAGTTGTGAGTCACATTTTCCCTGTTTTGAATTTTTATAAACTTCATTCTTCAATGGGCAAACTGAGTTTAGATACTCCTCCCCAAAAGCCCATTTTCAGTGTATTATTATGTAAAGGCTTTAGCTTTAAACCTCAAATCATTCTTAGCTTAATTAAAAGTGTCTGGTTACTATCTATTCCTTCATATGTACAAAGTGGGGTCTTGTAATCAGCTTGAGGAAGCTCACATTTCTTGCCAGAGTTTAATTAGCAGCAGAGGAAGCACGAGGTGCCTCTCTTTCTTCCAGGCTTGAATCTAACCCTAGTAGCTACTAGGAAGTACTCTAGGATTTGAAATCAGAAGGTTGAATATTCTTCTTGGAAAGGATAGTTTAGGAACTGATAGAGAGCATTGACTTTAATATGTAAATATATTTAAATTATATTTAAAAATCTTGATTAGAATATGGGTCAGCCTGGGATCTTCACAAACCAGACCTGCTTTTTTCTGTTTTTGTTATTTTGCTTCCTTCACTCCATTATAGATTTTACCCAAAAGTACTCCCATCATAAATTATTTGGCAAGAATCCCTGTCTCAGGCTCTCAAAGTCTGACCTAGGAGACAGGTGAGCATGAGAGGCTCTGAGGCAATTCATAGGAGAAGAATAATGTGGAATTAAAGAATAAATTAATCACTTCTCACTGCAGAACCAGGAATAGTCCAACATATATGTGTTGATGTTTCCTGTCACTTTAAACTATAAATATTATAAACACCATTTTGCTAAACTTTTGATCTAACGCTTACTCTGACTGCTAAGAACTCAGAATCAAAGGATTAATATCCTACTAGCTACTGCACAACTTCTCTGATGCTGTAATCTTCAAATGAGACTCTAACTGAATGTCGATTTTCTTGCTGTGATTTGCTCGCATGCAAATCTCACTGGCTACTTTTAATTAGAATCTTAGAATTTTATAGCTGGAACAAACTTTAGGGATCATCTAGTCCAACTCTTTTCGTCATGGACAAACAGAAGCCAACAAAATCCAATTAATTCTCAGGGTCATTCAACTACCAAGTGGCAGAATTGGGATGATAATCCAGTCTCGTGGGCTCCGATCCAACACTATTTCCACTGAACCACATTACTTGGCCTTTACCAAACTCCACATACTTCAGATAGGGGAGAAAAAGAATATTGAAATTTTCACTCATTAAGTCGTATCATTGGGCTTATAAATGAGTTACATTAGTATCTGCTTTAGCCTAGTAATGAGTTTATAATGCTAAATTATAAATCCATCCTCTTTACTTGTTCTTCTTCTGTCTGTATAAGCTTCACCCAATTACTTCAAGTAACAATAAACATGTAACTATTCATCAGAGAGAAAAGCTCACTGGCAGAGCTACTGAATGTTGTATTATTTCACACAAGATATAGTTGGAATTTACTTGTGTGTGTGTGTTAGTTGCTCAGTAGTGTCCAACTCTTTGTGACCCCATGGACTGTAGCCCACCAGGCTGCTCGGTCCATGGGATTCTCCAGGCAAGAACACTGGAGTGGGTTGCCATTTCCTTTTCCAGGGGATCTTTCTGACCCAGAGATCAAACCCGGGTCTCCTGCACTGTGGGCAGACTCTTTACTATCTGAGCCATTAGGGAAGGACTAGACTAAATGAACTCATTTCCAAAAATGTTTAGTTTGTCTCTAAATGAATCAATGTCATGGACAGAAACACTGCTTACACACATTGTCCACATAGAGAGATGAAATGACATGGAATAAAAGGAAACCTTGCAGAGCCCTACTATTTCCATGTGATCTAAGACAATCACTGCTCTCCATTAATTATAACTATCTGAGAAAATTGACCTTTATTTCCATTAGGTTGGTCTTCAAGCACAAGCAAATCTGCCAGCCTTGAAAGATTACATACCCCAAAGCCACTGGACATTTGTTCCTTATTGAATTTCTGTGTCTCTGTTTGCAACAAAAGTAAGACTTCCTAAAGAAAACATTTCTGCCTTAAATTATATAATTTGGCTACTAGTGAGTTACATTAGATTCCCTTCTGTAATCAACCATTCTGTGCAGAAAGGAAGAACATTCTCCGCTCATGTGTCCAGAGCTAATGATATCGTAAACTTTCCCATACTTGGTGACTGTGATTTTCAGTTCATAGTAAGGCTTAAAAAACTAATGGTTCTGTTTACTTCCATTGAACAAGTGGGAAGAAGGAGTAAAGGATGTAATGGCTGAGAAAAATCCCTTTACCCTTTTAAACTCTAGAAAAAGAATGTCTTCAATGGATTTTTTTTTTTTTTTTTTGGCCTGCTTATTTTATAGTTCCTTTGCTGAAAAATTTTAATCCCACATTAGAGTGAAGATGGTTCACCATTATTCTCAGACCTCCCAACTCCCAGTGATCCATTACTAACATCCAATTAAGGCTAAGTGATAGTGATGTCAATGAGTTGGATGTTCTTGACATTTGACCAAGGCAAAGATCCTATTTGAGCTCATCTTTCCATGGGAACAAAAGCATATGACTTTTTTGGCCAACTGTCTCATTTTATAAAAAAAAATTGTTTTTTTTTTTTCTATACAGTAAGTATCCTCTGGCACATATTATATAAAGTGGAAGCACATTAAAAAGCTATCCTTTTGTTGGCTTTAAAGCCAATCATATGTCCATGAACAGTACATATATATGTATTTGTGGGGGGTTTTCCTTTTCTAAGTTGAATTAATGCATTTTATTTGAATATATGATCAAAAATTAATTTAAAGCTTCAAACGGAAGCAACCTAAGTGTCCTTCAACAGATGAATGGATAAAGAAGATGTGGTACATACATACAATGGGATACTATTCAGTCATAAAAAAGAATGAAATTTTGCCATTTGTAGCAACATGGGTGGACTTACAAGGTATTATGCTAAGTGAAGTAAGCCAGACAGAGAAATACAAATACTGTATATTGTAACTTATATGTGGACTCTATAAAATAAAACTACTGAATGTAACAAAACGGAGATAGACTCACAGAGAGAACAAACTATTGGTTACCAAAGGTGAGGGGACTAGGGGGAGGGGGCAAAAAAGGGGATAAAGAGGTGAAACTAGTATGTAAAAAATAAATAAGCTACAAGGAAATATTATACACCACTGGAAATATAGCCAATATTTTATAATAACTACAAATGGAGTACAATGTTTAAAAAGTGTGAATCATTACTGTGTACACCTGAAACCCACAATATTGTAAATCAAATACACTTTAATGTAGAAATATTCAACATAGGCTTATGAACGCCTCAGTGGAAGGAATGTGAAATCAACCTGAGGAGGAATGAGACTACCTGTTCAACTGCTACATGAGCGTTCAAAACCCCATGGACTAGTACAGGACTAATACAGGCTTTGAAGCCACGGACATGGACCCTGGAGACATAGTTGTTTCTCCCCTGCCCTACCCCAGTGGTTCTCAAACTTTTTGTGTCTTAAGTTTATTTATACTTTTCTGACAAAGATATACAAACTTGTGTTCACAAGGTTAGGAAGTCCTTCAACTTCCAGAAACCCTCCATGTGCCTTCGAAAGGAGATTAAGGATGCCTCCATTCATGGCAAACAGGTCATTCCACTCTTTTGCACTAAAAATACACAATATCTTTTCTTCTTTTTTTTGAGCTTTCTCTTTCAAAACAAAATAAAACAAAACCCACTTTATCAAGAGTGGGGTGACTGAGACTACTTTGATCTCTAACAATCATGGTGGCATCTGCCCTTCCCGGTTTAATGTAGCAGGCTCCCTTATCAGCCTATCCCCACACCCCCACTCCCAACTCAAAGCACTGACAATCAGCTCAGAAACATGGCTCACTTTGATAACCTTTTAGCCTTTGTTATTCCATGTGTTCCACAGCAGAGGTGATTAATCCTAGTCACCAGAATGTCAGGAAGAGGGTGGTGCTGGCAGGACATTCCCTGAGTATTGTGGGATGGGATGATATCCAGGTGATCTATTCTACTGGGGAAGAGTGTGTGGATTTAACTGGAAGTTTCACACAAACAGAATTTGGTGTAACTGCACAGCAGTATATGGAACAGCACTGGGCGCGTTTTCACTTATTCACTGCCATCCTTGAGGCTAGTGTTAAAGCCATGGATTTTGTTCATAGCAGAGTGGGATATTTCACAGTTCTTTATTTTTCAAATTCCAGGAATTCCCTTTCAAACTTCAGACGCATCTTATTTTCAAATACCTCTCCCTCTGAATTACATTGTTGTAGAAGAGTCTCAGAGGCTTCTATGTCCCAAGATATTGGAGACAGTCCTGGCCTGAGACTGTTGGGGCCAATGTAAAAATTCACATGTTCCTTTGATGATCATTTGCTCTGTACTAAGGGCTTCTGAGGCCCTGGAACTTAGCGCTTAACCACTTTCCAGAGTCTTTACAAATAATGCTGCTCTCTTTTTCCTGAGGTGGAGGGAGAGTGTAGGGGAAAGAATATGCTTTCTAGATTCCCAGCCTAGCCACAGTGGCAAACAAACAGACCAAAACAAGATTCTGACTCAATCATTTTAATAAATCACACTTACATATGTAGCATCTATCTGGATGGCCATTGGCCAAGCGGCAACGGGCATTCCTTTCTCTCAGGGTTTTTACAATTGTCCTGAAACTATGTAGACCTTCACTGGGACTGAGGAGAGGAGGAACTGAGAGCTTATGACTATCAGGGACCCCAGGAATTCATTTTTCTGAAGAAATTATAAGAGTGTCTATAATAACTTGGTATTTGGTAGATTTTATTATTCCAGTTGTATTAAGACATTTGTTTGGACTGCAAGAAAAGGTTATCCTTTCCATTCCCAATGTGCACCCATGCCGTATAGTTTTTTATATTTTAAAATGGCTAAGTGTGAAAGCTTGAGTATTTTTAATTTTATTTTTTTAATGTGGGCTACTGATGCATAGAAAATAACTTTACCATTAAACAAATGCTCTTTAGAAATGACAAGTCACTAATGTAGTCAGAAAAATATAGTGTTATGGTAGGAATTATGACTGCTGTGATTATTGCTGTGTCTTATATTATACCTAACATTTCTTTTAACTTTCCACTTGACAGCTGAGCAAAAGAGGGGAGAATGAATGATGTATGTTGGATCTCAAGCAGCAACTGTACAATCTTGCAGACTGAAAATTAGGAGTCAACAGGCCTTGGTTCTAATGACAGTTTCACTTGACAACAGCCCCAGATCTTGGTCTCTCCAACCTGGGAAGATTAATGACACAGCAGTTCTGAAATATCTCGAGGGCAAGTTTGAAATATATGTGCTTCTCCTTACGTTAATATATCTCCTCCTATTTCCTTCTAGTTTCCATGGAAGTGATGGAAAGTCCATGGAGTGACCACCATGGAAGGACACAGAGCTGTGAGGTGGCAGGGTGGGCAAAGGTCTTGCTTTTCCTTCTTCCACATTCCCATTTCTTATACACTTAATTGTCTTCCTTAATCTGCTATTATTGTCGTCTTTGTTCTCCCATGTGCCCCATAATTCCCCTTCATATTTAATACCAATATCACATGCAGATATTCTTACAGTGGTCTTTCTTACCTCCCTTCAGTGGAGTGTTTCCAGCAGTCCTTTTATTTTTATACAAGAGGGCTTGGAATGTGGTTGTTTAAATAAGAATGAGGAAATAGAACAAGCATTTACAAGTGACTAGCAAGTGTGTATTTTTCCAGGGCTGCTGTAGCAAATTACCACAAACTGGTGGCTCAAAACAACAGAACTTCTAGTCTCTTACAGTTCTGGAGGCCAGGCCCGCAACCAAGGAGCTGGCAGGGCCATGCTCCCCCTGAAGGCTCTGGGGAAGGACCCTTCCTTGCCAAGTCCAGCTTCTGATGGCTGAGAGCAGTCCTGGTAGCTGGATCCCTCCAATCCCTGCCTTTGTCTTCATATAGCGTTCTCTTCTCTCTGTGACTGTGTGAATATCATAATGACAACTGCTACCAGATTTAGGGCCCACTAGAAAACTCAGGAGGATCTCATCTTGAGATCCTGATGTCTGCAAGACCTTTCTTTCTTTTTTTTTTTCCAATAAAGGTCATAATCACAGATCCTGAAACACAGATAAGTGTTTAGGGGACCACTGTTAACCCACAAGAGTATATATTTAGCATTCACAAACCTGTTCAGTAGGTAATAGAAATCCCAATTTACCAATGAGAAAATTGAGGTCCTGAACTCTTACTGAGTTAAGAAGAAGTGGACTCAAAATTCAACTTTAGGTCAATATGACATCAAAGGTTAGGTCTTTCACCATGAGCCTTCCTTGTATATTTAAAAATGAACACAAAACTGCCTCAGCAAAAAGAAGATATTAGCACCTCTAGTAAATAAAAAAAACATTCTCTAAGCTAATATATTTTCTTTTAAACTTCTTCTAAAATGGATTCTTCCAATACAGTTTATTATATTAAAAGGAAAAAGTCTGGTTTTTAATTTACCAAAAAGTCTCTTAAAAATGAAAATGGCATGAAAGTAGATACTAAATTTCTGAGATAGGGCTAGGATGGGGACAAAAAAGTAGTTCTTAGCTTTTGTACATTAAAAAAAAAAATCTCTTTTGATCCATGACCTCAAATGTATTCTTTGCCAAATGGAATTTGGAAATCAAAGGACTTCAGCCAACCAGTTCAATTTTCTATATTAAAGAAGGACACCCTGGCAGTTTTCTCAACATATAAGCCAATATTTCCAATGACCTTTTCAACATTTTTACATGGACATCCCAACATCACTTTAAATTCATTTCCAGTATTACTTTTCTTCCAACATTGCTGTTTCCACTTTTCTAGTTGCTGCTACCATGCTTCCATTTACCAAGCTAGGAATTTTTGATTCATTGAATGTTTTCCTTTTCTTTGCAGTGTGTCTTGCACGCATTCATTTACTGCCCAAGTCTTTTTAAGTATTTTTTTCTGGGTAATCCACCATGTGAGTAGTAGAGATACACAGTTCCAAAAAGGCAGAAACAGCTGGCTCTTTTGGGGGGCTTAAAGTCTAGCTGGAAAAAGAGACACTGAGCACATAATTACAAATATGACTCAATATTAAAGAGAAAGCCAAGGTTTTAAAGAGGAACGTGCTGCTAGGGAATCAAATCCGTCCACATCTTGTCACCCTCTCTGCTCCGCTCTGGTTGGCCCTTCTCTTACCAGCTTCAGGAGGCAACCTCTCTGCCTTTAGTCTGACTTCATCTGATCCATCCTGCAGGCTACTGCATAGTAAAACTTCCCATACTTCAGTTTTTTCTATGTTACTCTCATCTCATGAGTTCTCAGTAACATTCTGACTCTTACAGACTAACCTTTTAGACATTTAGGATTTCCCTTCTTGTAACCTCACTCAATCCTGGATAGAGATCTCAGAGAAGAGACTTAGGGTCTTCCCAACACTGGGAGCTTGGCAGTGGTATTAACAAGCCATATTAGGCTCATGAAACTTCTTCCAAAACCAATCTGCCTACAAATTATCTGTCCTAAGACATCTGAATTAGTCTAACCCCTAACGTTTGTTCAAACCATTTTTTTCCCCACAACATACCTTTTTCCTCTTCTCCGTCTCTCAAATTTGACCCCTGCCTCAAAGAATACCCCTCTGAACCTTCCCTGACCCCAAGAGCTTTCTCTTCTTTCCCTAAGCTCAAGGCACTCATTGTCACACCTAGCCTCTATGTGAGCAAGTCCAGCTGGATTTTATGATGTTATTTTTTCTGTGTAAGCATCTATACCTTACCTCTTCCAAAGAAACCATGTACTTCATTAGTCGGGCTAATCCTGCAGTCAGTGTTTCTTTGTCCTATTGCACCTTCTGCTTAGTAGAGAGAGAGTCAATAGTTCTTATAGCCATAGAGCTGTAGAGTTGGGCCCTGAGTGAAATGAGATTCAGACAGGTAAACTGACCACCTGCAGATACACAGGTAGTTAGAGGCATGATTCAGACCAGAACCTAGATCTCTTGCTAGCAGATAATGTTCTTTTTACTGATGAATGAAGGTAGTAAGTAAATGAATGTAAATAAATTTTAGAAAAGTTCCATTCTTTTTCAGTTGGTCCATCTAGTACCTAACCTTTTGTAGACAGAGGTCATCCTATTGATCTGCAGATGCTGTGGTTTCCACAGACACACATAATAACTTTGTTATTGAATCTAAACTGTGATGCCCATTTAACCATCACTGTGGCAGCAACAGACTCCTCCCACCAACCCCTACCTCCCATTCATTCTGATTTGTTCTTGGCTATAACTAGGGTAGTGCTTCACAGTTGGCTCACTGGTGAGTCAAAGAATCTGCCTGCCAATGCAGGAGAGGAGACATGGGTTCAGTCTCTGAGTTGGGAAGATCTCCTGGAGAAGGGAATGGCAACCCACTCCAGTGTTCTTGCCTAGAAAATCCCACGGACAGAGAAGCATGGAGGGATATAGTCCGTGGCATCAGAAAAGGGTCAGATACAACTTAGGAACTAAACAGCAATAATAACTATTGTTAGATAGACTTTCAAAACTTTAATTCATGGCCTTCAGCTAAATTTCCCATGTCTGGGATTTGTGGTGTAGTACCTTGAGAAGACACAAGCATACACTTTGTCTACAGGAAAGAAGCTCTTGTGTGAGACAATAATGAAGGTAAAGGGAAGATTGTCCTCTGATATTTCTAGCCCTTCAGACAGTTGGGGGTGGTTCCAACATTTAACCAGGCTTCTGAGCTATCAATCAGGATCCTGGAGGTGGGATGGGGACACCCCAAGAAATCATAACAAACTCAATGATTATCTCTCCACTGACAATGAAAAAGAAAAAAAAATCACTCTTCAGCTCTTTGTAGAATGAGGTGGGGGAATGGGGGCTGTGAAGAAATTAAAAACATGAAAAATTTTAATGAGTACAATTATTGAATCATCAGTCACACAGTCCATCTGCTTCAGAGGATTCCAGTGACTGGTGAAATTCTAAAATATTGCACTGTATTTTCACATTCATATAATCACATAAATGTTCTTTAAGGAATACCCAATGATATTCATATATCATGCCTATCCTCTCTATAACTCAGCAATCTCTTTTCGTCTGTTTCATTTTATTACTCACTAATTTCACATTCTGACACCAAGTTGTTGGAATTTGCTGGCAACTGTGTAGGTAGGAGGCAACCCATCAACATTAAATACTGAGCTATGGAATCTTCATTTGTAAAGATAAACTGATGCAAAATTTATCTCAAAGATCTTGTGTATCCCAGTTTTGAGAGCAAAGTGAACTTACTGTCAGAGTGAAGAGATTAGATTCATCTTTAAAGTCTTTTCCCAGAGATGATTAACATACTCAGGAAAGAGATGGGACAATGACAGTAACTTCACTCTGACAGTAAGTTCACTTTGCTCTCAAAACTCTAGGCCACACAAGATCTTTGAGATAAATTTTGCATCAGTTTATCTTTACAAATGAAGATTCCATATCTCAGTGAGACCAGGTTTGTGGAGTAAGGCTCTAAAATGGAATTTCCAGACTCAATCCCAATGTTAGTGGTTTGGGTGGTTTGCTAGACCAATACACAATTCTACAACATTGGCAAGGTATCCTACAATTCAACTCAATTCTGACACTATCCACCTGAAGATGCTGTCAGACTCTACAGGTTATGTTCTGCAAGACTGTCCCTATCCCTGACACACATACACGTCTGATTCTAGTTACTACTCCAGGTTGTTCCCTGTGCTTCAGACAAATTGGTTATAAATCAAAGGGTCCCACAACCCAATGGTAGAGTAGCTTACAGAACTCAGAGAAACATTTTACTTACTAGATCACCAGTTTATTATAAAAGGATATAACTCAGGAATAGTCAGAGGTAAGAGATGCCATACCATAAAGAAGGTATATGGGAAAAGAAAGAGGAGCTTTGATGCTTCCTCTGAGAACGCCACTCTCCACAAATCTCCATGTGTTCATCAACCAAGAAGCTCTTTGAATCCAGCCCTGTTAGGTTTTCATGGAGGCTTCATTACCTAGTCACGACTGACTGAATCATTGCATGATACCATCACTTGGGAACACCTATCTAATTGATATGATCAGTTCAGTTAGGTTTAGTCCAGTCCCTTAGTTGTGTCTGACTCTTTGCAACCCCATGGACTGTATGCCAGGCCTCCCTGTCCATCACCAACTGCCAGAGATTACTCAAACTCATGTCCATTGAGTTGGTGATGCCATCCAACCATCTCATCTTCTGTCATCCCCTTCTCCTCCTCACTTCAATTTTTGCCAGAACCAGGGTCTTTTCAAATGAGTCAGTTCTTTGCCTCAGGTGGCCAAAGTATTGGAGTTTCAGCTTCAACATGAGTCCTTCAAATGAATATTCAGGACCAATTTCTCTTAGTATGGAACAGTTGGATCTCCTTGCAGTCCAAAGGACTCTCAAGAGTCTTCTCCAATACCACAGTTCAAAAGCATCAATTCTTCAGCACTCAGCTTTCTTTGTAGTCCAACTCTCACATCCATATATTACTCCTGGAAAAAACATATTCTTGACTAGACAGATATTTGTTGGCAAAGTAATGTCTCTGCTTTTTAATATGCTGTCTAGGTTGGTCATAGCTGTTCTTTCAAAGAGTAAGGGTCTTTTAATTTCATGGCTACAATCACGATCTGCAGTGATTTTGAAGCCCAGAAAGACAAAGTCTGTCACTGTTTCCCATCTATTTGCCATGATGTGATGGGACCAGATTCAATGATCTTACTTTTCTGAATGTTGAGTTTTAAGCCAATTTTTTCATTCTCCTCTTTCATTTTCAAGAGGCTCTTTAGTTCTTCTTCACTTTCTGCCATAAGGGTGGTATCATCTGCGTATCTGAGGTTATTGTTATTTCTCCTGGCAATCTTGATTCTAGCTTGTGCTTCATCCAGGCCAGCATTTCTCATGATGTACTCTGCATATAAGTTAAATAAGCAGGGTGACAATAAACAGCCTTGATGTACTCCTTTCCCAATTTTGAACCAGTCTGTTGTTCTCTGTCCAGTTCTAACTGTTGCTTCCTGACCTGCATATAGATTTCTCAAGAGGTGGGTCAGGTGGTCTGGTATTCCCATCTCTTGAAGAATTTTGCACACTTTGTTGTGATCCACACAGTCAAAAGCTTTGGCATAGTCAATAAAGCAGAAATAGATGTTTTTCTGGAATTCTCTTGCTTTTTTGATGATCTAATGAATGTTGAAAATTTGAACTCTGGTTCTTCTTCCTTTACTAAATCCAGCATGAACGTCTGGAAGTTCATGGTTCATGTACTGTTGAAGCCTGGCTTGAAGAATTTTCAGCATTACTTTGCTAGCATGTGAGATGAGTGTAATTGTGAGGTAGTATGAACATTCTTTGGCATTGCCTTTCTTTGTGATTTGAGTGAAAACTGACCTTTGCCAGGCCTGTGGCCACTGTAGAGTTTTCCAAATTTGCTGGCATATTCAGTGCAGCACTTTAAAAGCATCATCTTTTAAGTTTTTAAATAGCTAGACTGGAATTCCATCACCTCCACTAGCTTTGTTCGTAGGGCCATGTTTCCTAAGGCCCACTTGACTTCACATTCCAGGATGTCTGGCTCTAGGTGAGTGATCACATCATCATGGTTATCTGGGTTTTGAAGATCTTTTTTGTATAGTTCTGTTTATTCTTGCCACCTCTTCTTAATATCATTTGCTTCTGATAGGTCCATACCATTTCTGTCTTTATTGTGCCCATGGTTGCATGAAATGTTCCCTTGATATCTCTCATTTTCTTGAAGAGATCTCTAGTCTTTCCCATTCTATTGTTTTCCTTTATTTCTTTGCACTGATCACTGAGGAAGGCTTTCTTATCTCTCCTTGCTATTCTTTGGAACTCTGCATTCAAATGGGTGTACCTTTCCTTTTCTCCTTTGCTTTTCACTTCTCTTCTTTTCACAGCTATTTGTAAGGCCTCCTCAGACAGCCATTTTGCTTTTTTGCATTCCTTTTTCTTGGGGATGGTCTTGCTCCCTGTCTCCTGTACAATGTCATGAACCTCCGTTCACAGTTCTTCAGGCGCTCTGTCTATCAGATCTAATCCCTTGAATCTATTTGTCACTTTCACTGTATAATTGTAAGGATTTGATTTAGGTCATACCTGAATGGTCTAGTGGTTTTCCCCACTTTCTTCAATTTAAGCCTGAATTTGGCAATAAGGAGTTCATGGTCTGAGCCACAGTCAGTCCCAGTCTTGTTTTTGCTGACTGTATAGAGCTTCTCCATATTTGGCTGCAAAGAATACAATAATCTGATTTTGATGTTGACCATCTGGTGATGTCCATGTGTGGAGTCTTCTCTTGCATTATTGGAAGAGGGTGTTTGCTATGACCAGTGCGTTCTCTTGGCAAAATTCTATTAGCCTTTGCCCTGCTTCATTCTGTACTCATGCCTGTTACTCCAGGTGTTTCTTGACTTTCTTCTTTTGCATTAAACTGAAAAGTGAAAGTGAAGTTGCTTAGTCATGTCTGACTGTGATCCATGAACCATAGCCTACCAGGTTCCTCTGTCTATGGGATTTTCCAGGCAAGAATATTAGAGTAGGTTGCCATTTCCTTCTCCAGATCTTTCCAACCCCAGGGATTGAACCCAGGTTTCCTCGCATTGTAGGCAGATGCTATACCATATAAGCCACCAGGGAAGTCCACTTTTGCATTCCAGTCTCCTATATTGAAAAGGATATCTTTTTTTGGGTGTTAGTTCTAGAAGGTCTTGTAGACCTGTGATACAGATCACAGAACCATTCAACTTCAGCTTCTTCAGCATTACTGGTCAGGGCATAGTCTTGAATTACAGATATTGAATAGTTTGTCTTGGAAATGAACAGAAATCATTCTGTCATTTTTGAGACTGCATCCAAGTACTGCATTTTGGACTCTTTTGTTGACGATGATGGCTACTCCATTTCTTCTAAGGGATTCTTGCCCACAGTAGTAGATATCATGGTCATCTGAGTTAAATTCACCCATTCCAGTCCATTTTAGTTCACTGATTCCTAAAATGTTGACATTCACTCTTGCCATCTCCTGTTTGTCCACTTCCAATTTACCTTGATTCATGGACCTTACATTCCAGGTTCCTATGCAATATTGTTCTTTACAGCACTGGACTTTACTTCCATCACCAGTCACATCCACAACTGGGTGTTGTTTTTGCTTTGGCTCTGTCTCTTCATTCTTTCTGAAGTTATTTCTCCACTGATCTTCAGTAGCATATTGGGCACCTACTGACCTGGAGAGTTCATCTTTCAGTGTCCTATTTCATACGGTTCATGGGGTTCTCAAGGCAAGAATTCTGAAGTGGTTTGTCATTTCCTTCTCCAGTGGACCACATTTTGCCATAACCCTCCACCATGACCCACACACGGCATGGCTCATAGCCTTGTCTAACTCAATTGATATGATAGGTTTGAAAAGTCTATAAAAATTCATCAGAAAGGACACAACAACAAGGGTATCTAGCATAGGCTAGGGTTCTCAGAGGGGGCTTAGAGCTAAAAGTGGACACATTCGGTCTGCTTAGTTAGGGAGTTTGCCTTGATCCATTCTGTTAACGAGAAGTGAGAGCTAGGCTGTCTGGATCCCTATTCCAGCTGCCCCCATTACCCATGGTGTAACTTAGAGAGTTACTTAATCTTTGTGCCTCAAGTTGTTGTTGCTGCTGTTTTAATCTGCATTTAACTTATAGATTTGTTGAAAAATTAGTCAATTCATGCAAATTGCTTAGAATAATACCTGGCACATAGTAAATGCTCAAAAAATGTTAACTATTTTTCTATATCCAAGCTTAACTGGGGCTTTCCCGGTGACTCAGTGGTACACTAAGTATCCACCTACCAATGAAGGAGATGTGGTTTCAATCCCTAGGTCAAGAAGATCCACTGGAAGAGGAAATGGCAACCTACTCTACTATTCTTGCTTGTGAGATTCCATGGATAGAGGAGCTTGGTGTGCTACAGTCCAGGGGGTTGCAAAAGAGTCAGACATGACTTAGGGACTAAACAACAAAGCTTCCCTGAGATTTTAGACATAGATTTCTGTTCCACAATTACAAGTAAAATAATTTTCTAGGAAAAAATTATTTTCTGGTGGGACTAGAAAAAAAAAATGTTTTTGGTAGGCTAAGACATCTTTCTACTCATCATAAGAAATGGGTCAGGAATATAAAACTAAAAAGATAAGAATTGTTATTCAATGAGAGACTTTTGTAACATCTAGTGACTTCATAGATTCTGGAAAGAAAGAGAAAAGGGAGAGAATAATAAGGTAAATAAGTCTAATGGAGAAGTATATATGGGGGAGTACATATTGTGTGCTTGTGTATATGAGTTTACAGAAGGGAATGTGGGGAGATATATATACTTTATCACATACAACCATGGACATGTTCACCATTCCCTTTGTATCTCTCTGGAACTTAGCTGATTCCATTTTCCTCTGTCCAACAGTGAGTAGAAAAAAGCTGGTTGTGCCTAGTTCATAAATCACAGTGTATTAAATAGAGTAAGTTGCATAAATCTTAAATGTATAGTCCAAAGACTGTAATATATATGGTTATAGATAGATAGATAATCTAGGTAACCAGGTGCCAGATCAAGATAAATAACATTTCTATCGTTCTAGAAAGTTCCCGTCTTCCCTTTCAGTCAATAGTACCTTAGAGGAAATGCCTAAGCATATAAATAGCATTACATAAATGAAACCATAAAATATGTACTCCTTTGAATCTGACTTCTTTATTTCAACATAAAGTTTCTGAAATTTAGCCATGTGCTGTGTTTGTTCCTTTTCACGTAGGTTATACCTTTTTAGTGTTTACGTGTGAGTTGGACTGTGAAAAAAGCTGAGGGCCGAAGAATTGCTGCTTTTGAACTGTGGTCTTGGAGAAAACTCTTGAGAATCCCTTGGACTACAAGGACATCCAACCAGTCCATTCTGAAGGAGCTCAGCCCTAGGATTTCTTTGGAAGGAATGATGCTAAAGCTGAAACTTCAGTACTTTGGCCACCTCATGCGAAGAGTTGACTCATTGGAAAAGACTCTGATGCTGGGAGGGATTGGGGGCAGGAGGAGAAGGGGACGACAGAGGATGAGATAGCTGCATGGCATCACTGACTCGATGGATGTGAGTCTGAGTGAACTCCAGGAGTTGGTGATGGACAGCGAGGCCTGGCGAGCTGCGATTCATGGGGTTGCAAAGAGTCGGACACGACTGAGCTACTGAACTGAACTGAACTGAGTATTCCATTGTAAGAGTACAGTAAGATTGTTTATCCCATTCTCCTGTTCATGGACACTTGTGTTGCTCCTATTTTCAGTCCCAAATCCAAATAAATGAAAATAATTCAGTGATGTTCAATCTTTTTTTTTTTTTAATCAGTAAAACTATTTCTTCGGTTGAAATCTAAAGTAGACATCCAATATATATAAAATATGTAAAAGCAAATCTACTCTATACAAAGGATAGGACTTGCAGCGGTAGACCTCTAGATCAGTTTCTTCCCCATCTCTTTCTCACCCCCAAGCTAGTATTCTTTAAAGCATCTCTCAGTATAATAGGGTTCCATGGGGAAATTAAAAACACACACAAAACAGTTAACCAGTAATACATCCATTAGAATTGTTTTTATAAAGAATTACGATGTCCATTATTCCAAAACCTCAATAACTCTTAAGTATTTTGCCTGAAATAAATGACCACATTTACAGATGAGGACACTGGCACAGCTAAATGTCTCATCTCAGTTAACATAGCAAGCAGTGAGCAAATGGAAGAGCAGAGACTCCAAGGCAGGCTTCCTCTTCTCTGCCACATCAGAACTAACACCTGCTCACACTTGCAGCCTGCATATCCAAATGGTTCCTAGTGTGTTTGGCAACGTGTAGATCATTGGCAGTCTTTGTTTATTGTTTGACTTTAATTCAGTAAACATCCAAAGACCACTTATTTAGTGCCTGCTGCTGCTGCTAAGTGCTTCAGTCGTGTCTGACTCTGTGCGAACCCATAGACGGAAGCCCACCAGGCTCCCTCGTCCCTGGGATTCTCCAGGCAAGAACACTGGAGCGGGTTGCCATTTCCTTCTCCAATGCATGAAAGTGAAAAGTGAAAGTGAAGTCGCTCAGTCGTGTCCGACTCTTACCGACCCCATGGACTGCAGCCTACCAGGCTCCTCCATCCATGGGATTTTCCACGCAAGAGTACTGGAGTGGGGTGCCATTGCCTTGTCCGTATTTAGTGCCTACTGTATGTAAAACATCATGCCATGAGCATACCAAAGCACTTGTGAATACCAACTAGACTACTGGAATTTCCTGATGTGTTAATTTCAAATTTAACCATGTCAGCCTCTTATGAATAGTATTCCAATTACAGCATTATATTCCAATTCATTTTGGGATATGGGGGTTCTCATTTTTCTATAAAATTATGAAAATGGTGCTCCTTCCCTGCCCACCATCCAATCTTAAAACATAGTATGGAATAATTGAGCACACATTTAGTGATTTCCTATAAAAGTTCACTTCCTTTTCTCATTTAAAAATATTTAAAAGTATACAACATGTTTTAAAATATATCCCTGTGTAAAATCTTCCTTCTGGGATATCTTCTGGATTATGTATTTGAGCAGCTGTACCACACTGGCCTCTGTGCAGGCACGCAGATCAGGGTCTGAAAGTCCAGAATGATCTCAGGATCTTTCATCTCAGCTCATAATGAAAACTGACACTTAGTTACAATCTTTGGTTCCTGGCAGAAATAATTATTTGTGACATTTTTCAAATACCATAATTTTGTGGAAAGAACACACATCAAAGGTTGTGACAAACCCATGACTATCATCACCCTGGTAAAGACACCTGGCTCTAAACAGTGGTCAGTGAATACTTAAGTTTTTTTCATTTTCCCGTATTACTTTTGGTGTTTGTCTTGAGCTGTGGGGTGGCTTCCGTGGGTGAGGTTAACAATGTCCAGACTCTTAAAGGTGATCAAGAACACGTCCCAAGGCCATTTTTCAGGATAGATTAGAATCAGTTTGGGTCTTTTCTCATTCCCTTGGCTTTGCATTGAGAGGCTCACGAAGTAGCTCAGTGTAGGAAAGATGTGAGAATAAGTTAGTTAATAAGTTTTATGCCTTTAAAAAGAATAGGAAAAAAGACTAATCTATGTGAGTAAGAGATTACGAAAGCCCCATGGGTTACGGATGGCAACAGAGCCAGTGCTGCCAATGAGCCCTGAAATCTAAATCGGTTTAGAAACAGAAGAAACGGCAGTATTCAGTGCCATTTTACAATAAGTGCCACAATTAGTGCTCTAGTTTGACTTTTTATGTATTTATGTGAGCACACTGGGTGTCCATCTGGATCTTTTAATCTACCCTGTTATATGCTTGGGCGTGTTCTCTGCATAATATCCTTCCTCCCAGGCCTCTGAAATGCATGAATGCATACTGACTTCAGGAGAAACAGGATTTTTGCTGATTAGAGAACAAAGCAAGAATGTTAAACTCAGCAGGGGAGTACTAGTTGCCTGCCATAGAAGGGCTGAGTGTACACTTTTGGAGCAGATGGGTCTTACTTGGTCCTGGAGGTTTGACCCACTGAACTCCCACTAAAGGAATCACAGAACTCTGGATGGCCAAGTACCAGTCACTAAATTCAGAAGTCTTTAGATGTGGGTGCCACATTCTCACATATATCTGCGCAGGTCCTTGTAATGCATCCAAAAAAAAAAAACACTGCCACTTAAGAGGATTTCAGGAGAAATGTTACAGAGAAGCACAAGCAGCCCCGAGCATCATCTCAGTTTTTAGTTTATCAAAGAAACCTCTAGGAACAAGTAACACGGTACTAAGAAGCAGCAAAAACTAGTTGAGAACATAAACCCTGGAGCTAATTCCCCTGGGTCCATCTTTTGACTTTGCTACTAACTAGATATAAATTCACTGATCTTAGGTGAATTGCCTAATCCTTCAATGCCTTAACTTCTTTATTTGCAAAATGAGTTTGATAATAACAGTGTGTATATGTCTGCTTGTCAATCATGTCTGACTCTTTGCGACCCCATGAACTTCAGCCTGCCAGGCTCCTCTTTCCATGAGATTATCCAGGAAAATACTGGAGTGGGTTGCCATTTCCTACTCCAGGGGATATTCCCAACCCAGGGATTTAACCTGTGTCTTTTGTGACTCCTGCACTGGCAGGAAGATACTTTACCACTGCACCACCTGGGAATCCTGATAACAACAGTAGCTACAGTATATTGTACAAGTATTAATGTATTAATATATGAAAACCACACAATAAGTCCAATATGAATATTAGATACTCATTGTTTCTTGGAATGAAGGCATTTATACTAGCAATCATTGAGGACTTTTAAATGTCTCTTTTCTTTTAATGAAATAAAAAAAAAGGAGGGATGAGCAGCGTCTTCTCTTTCTTTTCAAGAACAGACTATAGGAGTGAAATCTATATTGAAGTGATATGTTTACTTGGAATAGTCAGCCACAAATGCAACCTCTTCAATCAGTGAAGTAAATTAGAAAGAATGATTATTTCATGCTAAGAGTTATGTCTATGCTTTTCCTGATATTGATATCTTCCACGGTATTTTTTTCTTTTAATGGACTGTATCCATGGACAAATTTTACCACGTGCTGTGAAGGTAGAGATCTCATCTTTCTTACTCATCTCTCTGCCCCCAAATGAGCATAATATACTGGAGCTACTCCATAAATATTTTTCACTGAATAAATAAATTAATATTTCCTCCATGCTTTTCTTACTTAAAAAGTCCCACTCTATTTATTCATTCACACACACACACACAAATATACATTCACACACACAAATACAACACCTACTCTCATCTGGTTCTCCCTCTATCCTATCACCTCAAATAGAACTCTAATTTATTCCTCAAATTTTAACTCAAAAAACTCTTCCAGGAATGGATACATGTATACATACAGCTAAGCCTTTTTGCTGTTCACCTAAAACTATTACAATACTGTTAATCAGCTACACCCCAATGCAAGATAAAAAGTTAAAGAAAAAAGAAAAAAAAAAAAAAACCTCTTCCAAAATGTCTTTTTCTCTTTTCTCTACCTAAATGGTACTGCTGCTGCTAAGTCGCTTCAGTCGTGTCCGACTCTGTGCGACCCCATAGACGGCAGCCCACCAGGCACCCCTGTCCCTAGGATTCTCCAGGCAAGAACACTGGAGTGGGGTGCCATTACTACATCCTTGAATTCCCATATGTTTTTTTTCTGCACCATTCTTAATACACTTGTACTTTTTTCACTTTCATTACAAGATAGAAATGACATATCCTATATAGACCTATAGGGTGAGGCATTGGTTTGTATCTTACATAGTGGCTATCGCTGAAAATTTAATTGTTGAAAAATAAAACAAATGAATGTGTTTATATATACTTTTTAGACCACTTTGGGCTAAAATCTTAATGAAACAGCTTTATAGTTATAATATTCAAATTGAACCTGTTCCGTAACCCCTAACTGCTTAATGTGATCAACAGCAGGATCTACTACATCTGAACTCACTCTGAGGAGAAATTTGGCAAGCTCTTGACTCAAACATTCAGTTTTTTAAGCCTTGTGAATACTTGGGTATTACTAAACTCAAAAAAATGTTAACACTAATCTGTAAGATATTTTTCGAAATTTATTTCCTGAGGTAGGAGGCAGCTTTACTAGTCATTGCCATTCTTCTCAGTTCAGTCGCTCGGTCATGTCTGACTCTTTGTGACCCATGGACTGCAGGACCACAGGCCTCCCTGTCCATCACCAACTCCCAGAGTTTATTCAAATTCGTGTCCATTGAGTTGGTGATGCCATCCAACCACCTCATCCTATGTCGTCTGCTTCGCCTCCCACCTTCGATCTTTCCCAGCATCAGGGTCTTTTCAAATGAGTCAACTCTTCTCATGAGGTGGCCAAAGTATTGGAGTTTCAGCTTCAGCATCATTCCTTCCAAAGAAATCCCAGGGCTGATCTCCTTCAGAATGGACTGGGTGGATTTCCTTGCAGTCCAAGTGACTTTCAAGAGTCTTCTCCAACACCACAGTTCAAAAGCATCAGTTCTTCAGCACTCAGCTTTCTTCACAGTCCAATTCTCACATCCATACATGATTACTGGAAAAACCATAGCCTTGACTAGATGGACCTTTGTTGGCAAAGTAATGTCTCTGCATTTTAATATGCTGTCTAGGTTGGTCATAACTTTCCTTCCAAGGAGTAAGCGTCTTTTAATTTCATGGCTGCAGTCACAATCTGCAGTAATTTTGGAGCCCCCAAAAATACAGTCTGTCACTGTTTCCCCATCTATTTGCCATGAAGTGATGGGACCTGATGCCATGATCTTAGTTTTCTGAAGGTGGAGTTTTAATTCTAATTGTGGCCTTACTCATGATGTCCCTGTTTTAAAGTTATCTTGGATTGTGAAAACTTGTGTGTACCAGGAGACCCCATGGAGACTGAGCCAGACATGCAGAAGTACGGGTCAGAAGTGGCCTGCCACAGGGTCAAGGCCTCTGGGTACAGCAGACCAGGGTACGCCATAAGCCCTCTTGGAGGAAGTCGCCATTAACCCCACCACAGAGACACCAGAACTAACACAGGACTGGAGAAACAGACTCTTGGAAGGCACTCTTGTGTGTACCAGGACCCAGAAGAAAGGAGAAGTGACCCTACAAGAGACTGACTCAGACTTGCCTGTGAGTGTCCAGGAGTCTCTGGCGGAGGCGTGGGTTGGCGGTGCTCTGCTGCATGGTTGGGGGCACTGAGTGTGGCAGTACATGCATAGGACCTTCTGAAGGAGATCGCCATTCTCTTCATTACCTCCACCATAGTTTGGTCTTAGGTGAAAAACAACAGGGAAGAAACACAGCCCTGCCCATCAACAGAAAATTGAATTAAAGATTTTCTGAGCATGAATTCCTTGTTGCCAAATTCAAACTTAAATTGAAGAAAGTAGGGAAAACCACTAGACCTTTCAGGTATGACCTAAATCAAACCTCTTATGATTATACAGCAGAAGTGACAAATATATTCAAGGGATTAGATATAGAGTGCCTGAAGAACTATGGATGGAGGTTCATGACATTGTACAGGAGACAGGGAGCAAGACCATCCCCACCCAAGAAAAAGAAATGCAAAAGGCAAAATGGTTGTCTGAGGAGGCCTTACAAACAGCTGAGAAAGGAAGAGAAGTGAAAGGCAAAGGAGAAAAGGAAAGATATACCCATTTTAAAGCAGAGTTCCAAAGAATAGCAAGGAGAGATAAGAAAGCCTTCCTCAGTCATCAGTGAAAAGAAAATAAAGGTAAACAATAGAATGGGAAAGACTAGAGATCTCAGCATGAAAATTAGAGATATCAAGGGAATATTTCATACAAAGATGGGCACAATAAAAGACAGAAATGGTACAGACCTAACAGAAGCAGAAGATATTAAGAAGGGGTGGCAAGAATAAACAGAAGAACTATACAAAAGAGATCTTCACAACCCAGATAACCACAATGCTGTGATCACTCACCTAGAGCCAGACATCCTGGAATGTGAAGTCAAGTGAGCCTTAGGAAGCATCACAACAAACAAAGCCAGTGGAGGCATGGAATTCCAGTTGAGCTATTTCAAATCCTAAAAGATGATGCCTTTAAAGTGCTGCACTGAATATGCCAGCAAATTTGGAAAACTCTACAGTGGCCACAGGACTGGAAAAGGTCAGCTTTCATCCCAAAGAAAGGCAATGCCAAAGAATGCTCAAACTACCACACAATTGCACTCATCTCACACACTACTAAAGTAACGCTCAAAATTCTTCAAGCCAGGCTTCAACAGTACATGAACCATGAACTTCCAGGTGTTCAAGCTGGATTTAGAAAAGGCAGAGGAACCAGAGATCAAATTGCCAACATCTACTGGCTTTTGAATTGTGGTGTTGGAGAAGACTCTTGAGAGTCCCTTGGACTGCAAGGAGATCCAACCAGTCCATCCTAAAGGAGATCAGTCCTGGGTGTTTTTTGGAAGGACTGATGCTGAAGCTGAAACTCCAATACTTTCACCACCTCATGTGAAGAGTTGACTCATTGGAAAAGACTCTGATGCTGGGAGGGATCGGGGGGCAGGAGGAGAAGGGGACGACAGAGGATGAGATGGCTGGATGGCATTACCGACTTGATGGATGTGAGTTTGAGTGAACTCCGGGAGCTGGTGATGGACAAGGAGGCCTGGCGTGCTGCAATTCATGGGGTCACAAAGAGTCAGACATGACTGAGTGACTGAACTGACTGACTGGATCACCTAAAAAGCAAGGGAGTTCCAGAAAAACATCTATTTCTGCTTTATTGACTATGCCAAATCCTTTGATTGTGTGGTTCACAGTAAGCTATGGATAATTCTTAAAGAGATGGGACTACCAGACCACCTTCCCTTCCTTCTGAGAAATCTGTACACAGATCAAGAAGCAACAGTCAGAACTGGACATGGGACAATAGACTGGTTCCAAATTGGGAAAGGAGGAGGTCAAGGCTATATATTGTCACACTGCTTATTAACTTATATGCAGAGTACATCATGTGAAATGCTGGGCTGGATGAAGCACAAGGTAGAATCAAGATTGCCAGGAGAAATATCAATAACCTCAGATACGCAGATGACACCCTTCTTATGGCAGAAAGTGAAGAAGAACTAAAGAGCCTCTTGATGAAAGTAAAAGAAGAGAGTGAAAAGTTGGCTTACAACTCAACATCCAGAAAACTAAGATCATGGCATCTGGTCCCATCACTTCATGGCATATAGCTGGGGAAACAATGGAAACAGTGACAGACTCTATTTTGGGGGTGCCTCAAAATCACTGCAGATGATGAATGCAACCATGAAATTAAAAGATGCTTACTCTTTGAAAGAAAAGCTATGACCAACCTAGACAGCTTATTACAAAGCAGAGACATTACTTTGTGAACATTGTTCCATCCAGTCAAAGCTATGGTTTTTCCAATAGTCATGTATGGATGTGAGAGTTGGACTACAAAGAAAGCTGAGCACCAAATATATGATGCTTTTGAACTGTGGTGTTGGAGAAGACTCTTGAGAGTCCCTTGGACTGCAAGGAGATCCAACCAGTGCATCCTAAAGGAAATTAGTCCTGAATATTCTTTGGAAGGACTGATGCTGAAGCTGAAACTCCAATCCTTTGGCCACCTGATGTGAAGAACTGACTCACTGCGAAAGACCTTGACGCTGGGAAAGATTGAAGGCAGCAGGAGAAGGGGACGACAGAGGATGAGATGGTTAGATGCATCACCGACTTGATGAACATGAGTTTGAGCAAGCTCCATGAGTTGGTGAAGGACAGGGAAGCCTGGTGTGCTGCAGTCCACAGGGTCACAAAGAGTTGGACAGGACTAAGCACTGAACTGACTGACTGAGTTGGAATGGCCCTGTCTGACAACACGGCTGCTCTGCCCCTTCCCAGGATGGTGAGCCTATTGGCAGCGCTGCTGAAGAGCCTGACAAAGGTAACTTCTGGAGGCAAGAATTGGTATCAAGTCATTTCTTGATTGGGTTAAGTCATTTCTGATTCTTATTGGAAGCCCGCAGAGTATGAATTATAAATAAATTGACTGACAGAATCAGATTAATTTAGCAAGTTAGTGGTTACAGCTATGCATTTTTAAGTCTCTTAAGAAAACAATTGGGTTTAATGGGAGGGCTATATAATGAGAATATAAATCAAGTCTTGACTCTGTCATCAACTTGGAGACTTATTCACTCAAATGATCACTCTCTTTGTTTGATCTGAGTCTCAACATCTGTGAAACACAGATAGAAAATAAAATTCTCACTTACAGAACATCTTACTAAGTGGCAGGCACCCTCACAGGTGACACCCCCTTTATTCCTCTCAAGGGAGAGACATTATTTTCTAAGTGATGAAGAAATCACAGTGCAGAGAAGTGCATGCCATTACATGCCAGACAGCAGCTACCATGAGGTGAAAACAGGATGTAATCTGGACCCAATAAGTCCTCTATGTCTCTATTTCCTCTTCTGTAAATGAGGAAAATGAGAGTAATAAGGGAATATACTTACATAGCACTTACTGTGTATCAGGCACTGTTGTAAATCCTTTTACATATATTTACTCTTTACTAATCAAAACAAGCCTTAAGGATAGTTTCCATTATTATTTCCATTTTATATATATGTAAATCAAGGAACCAAAATGTTCACTAACTTGTCCAAGGTCACATACCTAATAAGAGGCAGAATCAGGGCTTATACCCAAGCAACATTGCTTCAAAACCAACACAGCAAACATTACGTTAATAAAGATAAAATGTGTACTCTTCTTGACAAGTTAAAGTCTATCAAGTACTTTGAAATTCTATCTGTAGGAAGCAGCTTTCTAACTTATCAGCATATTCAAATCTCATCTAGGTTCCCTTTACCTCAAAGTCAACCTTTGTTCCGGAACTGTCCTAATGTACAATAAGGGAGAATATAAGAAGACAGAAAAGCTTACTAAACCAATGCTTAAAAAATAAAATCTTAGTATTTTGTAGTGCTAAGATATAAATGAAAAACTTAGACTTGGCCTCTGCCTTCCCAGAGTTTCATTCACTCATTTTTCATTTGCATTTAATCACCTCTGGCACTTAGTGAGGCCCCTGGGGGAAAAGCAAAAATATTGAGTACAGTGTGTTTGCCCGCTAAAAGCTCATAGCATAATTGACACATGACCTGATCATGGTGCAATCAGACTGAATGAGTAACATTTGTTTATTTGGTGGGGGAAAAAAATGATACATTAAGAAGATGAAGCCCCTTCAAAACGTCACAGATTTCTCAGTAAGAGAATTTATCTATTTATTCATTAGGTGATGAACCAATATTTATTGAACACCTGCTGCTGCCATTGTGCTACTGATCTTTGGGGATGCAGTTGACTCAAAAGGGCCAGATTTCTCCCTGCCCTCATGGAGCAAGCATTCTAATGAGAAGAGATCAACAGTTGAAAAAAAAAAAAAAAAGTTCTGTTACAATTGAGATTTAAAGAATGAGTTAGAAAAGGAAAGGGAAGTACATTCAGGATAGAAGGAATAGTATTTGCAAACAAAGCGAAAGCTTAACAAGAGTGAAATGGGAATATATCGTAACATCTGGGTAAAGGATGTAGGTGAGAGATTATCTAGGGACTGTTTGGCCACATTACAGAGTTTTGTTTTTTATCTTAGACAATGAAACAATTTGAAGGTTATAAAGCAGTGGTGGTCTATGACTGGATTTGGGTTTTTGAAAATGTCATGTTGACTACAGTATAGAGAAGGAACTGACATATCACCAGGTTGAATCCAGAAGGCAATTAAGTGACACAGGAATAGGCTAGACAAGAGATGGTAAAAATGTGGACTAGGGAGGTGGTAATAAAAATGGAAACTAGTGGATAGGATTAAGAGAGATCTGAAAGATAAAAATCAATGGAATTTGGTAATGGACTAGGTATTAGGGATGAGAGGAAAAGTGATCAATTTTTACTGCCTAGTTTAATTGAGACTGGAGAAGATCATGGCAACCCACTCCGGTATTCTTGCCTGGAAAATTCCATGAACAGAGGAGCCGAGTGGGCCACAGTCCATGGAGTCACAAAGAGTTGGACACGACTGAGCAACTAACACTTAATTGAGACAGAATTGAGAAAAGTCTTGACAGAGAACTGCTTTCAATGTCCATAGTCACTCCATTCTGTTCTTTGTTCCTACTCAGTGGTAATTTTTCCTTCAGTTTCTAACTTCAGGAATTCTTCAACTTCTTCAAACACACACACATACACGCTCAAACACATACACACAGACACAAATTTTCTCAGAATTTGATAGTATTTTATACTCATAAAATATTGTGATAAGTGCTAGTATTAGGTTGGCCAAAGTTCTTTCAGTTTCTTTTTTTCTTTTTCTGTAAGATGGCTCTAGTAGTGCTTAGTGCATTTAACTTCATTCAAAACAATCTTTTTTTCAGATTGTATTGTGACAGCTATCATATCAGTGTGCATTTAAAAAAAAAAACCTTATCAAAATTAGTGAATTTTTATATAGCCATATCAATATTTAACATGGACAAAAGAAGAAAAAATTGATATATTATGCTTTATTATTTCGAGAAAGGTAAAAGTGAAACTGAAATACAGAAAAATAAGTTGTGCAGTGAATGGAGAAGGTGCTGCGACTGATGAACATGTCAAAAGTGGTTTGCAGAATTTCATGCTGGAGATTTTTCTCTGGACAATGCTCCATAGTCAAGTAGACCAGTTGAAGTTGATAGCAATCAAATTGAGACATTAACTGAGAACAATCCATGGTATACCATGTAAGAGATAGCTGACATACTCAAAATATCTAAATCAAGCACTGAAAATCATTTGCACCAGCTTGGTTATGTTAATTGCTTTGATGTTTGGGTTCCACATGAGGTAAATGAAAAAAATCTTCTTAACCATATTTCCACATGCAATTCTCTACTTAAACATAAGGAAAACATTTTGTTTGGAAAAAAAAAAACTGTGACAGGTGATGAAAAGTGGATATTGGACAATAGTGGAAGATGGAAGAGATCATGGGGCAAGTAAATGAACCACCACCAACCACGTGTTGGGCCAGTCTTCACCCAGAGAAGGACATGTGTATAAGGTGGGCGTGGAAAGGAGTCCTCTCTTATGAGCTCCTTCCAGAAAACCAAATGATTAAGTTAATTGCAACAAGCACTGCTCCCAAGTAGACTAATTGAAAGCAGCACTCAATGAAAATCATCCGGAATAAGTCAACAGAAAATGCATAATCTTCCATCAGACTAACACAAGACTGCATGTTTCTTTGATGACCAGGCAAAAATCGTTAAAGCGTAGCTGGGAAGTTCTGATTCACACACTGTATTTACCAGACATTGCACCTTTGGATTTCCATTAATTTCAGTCCTTACAAAATTATTTTAATGGAAAAAATGTCAATTTCCTGGAAGACCATAAAAGGCACCTGGAACAGTTCTTTGCTCAAAAAGAAAAAGTTTTGGGAAGATGGAATTATGAAATGGCCTGAAAAATGGCAGAAGATAGTGGAACAAAATGGTGAATATGCTGTTCAATAAAGTTCTCTGTGAAAATAAAAAAAAAAAAGTGTCTTTTATTTTTACTTTAAAACCAAAGGAACTTTTTGGTCAACCCAATACTTTGCTCCTCCTAATGTTGTCTGCTCTTCACAGAGGAAACTATTGGTATGGGTATACATTATGAGGTTCCCAAAGCTACTCCATTCCTATATCAATTTTAAGTCAGAAACTGTCTTGACAAACAGAGAATATTTGGGGACATTTTTAATTGTCACAACCATGGGGGAAACCAGTAGCATCTAGTCAACAGAGGCAAGGGATACTGTTAAACATTACACAATGCACAGGATAGCCACCCACAACAAAGAATCACCTGGTCCAAAATGTCACTAGTGCCAAGGCTGAGAAATCTCACCCTACATGGCAACTCCTCATAAGGTTAATCAAGCTAAAGCCATACTGCAGGAGCTCTCTCTAACCTTTTACATAACTTGGCTATATTAAAAAAAAAAATTAACAAAAAAGAAGAAAAATCCAGAACTGGAAATTTGGCCTATCAAGATACTACTCTTAACTTTTCAAAACTAATCAAAATGGGAGCAGGGTCACAGGAGAAGGATTCAGTAATTACAGCATTTCTGAATAAGAAGCAAGAACAAAGATAGCCACAGAAAAGTATAAATTAGTGCCTAATCAACTAGCTGATTGAATTCTCTGTAAGATTAGGTTTGAGGCCCAAATTCATTACAGTGGTGATCCTGGGCACAAGGCTGAACAACTGTCAGTCATATATGAAGCTGGGGCAGTAGGGATATTTAAATATTTAAAAGCTTCTGTAATTAATTCAATGAATTATAACAATAGGGACAAGGTATAAAACTCCTTAGCACAATCAACTCCAAGAAAAAAATTGGCAGATAATTCTAATCTCATCCTGTTGTGATTGTGGATTGCAGCACATATGGTCTTACACCAGGGGTTGTAAAACAGTGAAAGATTCTAACACCATATGTGTGGAAATCCTGCACCTTGCAGAGAGTGAAGGAACGGGAAAAGCTTGTCCTTGAATCCTGGACCTTTATGGCCATTTTCTTCTTGGCCCAATATCAGATTTTGTCCTCTCCATATGGTATTTTTTAACATATTGTGCTTCATCTTTAATGTAGTTTTCTTGGGGATTTTAATTGCTTATTTCCAATACTAATTTCCATTTCTATGAATTCAGAGGAAGTAGATTTGCTTCTCTTTCAATAATACAAAAAGAAAATAATTATGAGAACTACTCAGCATGAACAGTATTTATAGTTTTGCAATAAAAGGTCAGCATTGTGTCAAATATATGCACCTGTATGCATATGCATATCTTTAAAATTCTGTATTCAGATTTGTGGGGGTTTGCTGGAAGGAAATGCACTATTTAAATGCACTGAGATGATCATTAGTTACCTAATAGTTTGCGACCATGGATTTAGAGAGGACAATTTTCTATCATTCAGTTCAGTTGCTCAGTCATGCTCGACTCTTTGTGACCCCATGGACTGCAGCACACCAGGCTTCCCTGTCCATCACCAACTTCTGAAGCTTACTCAAACTCAGGTCCATCAAGTCAGTGATGCCATCTAACCATCTTATCCTCTGTCACCCCTTCACCTCTCACCTTCAATCTCTCCCAACATTAGGGTCTTTTCCAATAAGTCAGTTCTTTGCATCAGGTGGCCAAAGTATTGGAGTTTCAGCTTCAGCATCAGTCCTTCCAAAGAATATTCAGGACTGATCTCCTTTAGGATGGACTGGTTGGATCTCCTTGCAGTCCAAGGGACTCTCAAGAGTCTTCTCCAACACCACAGTTCAAAAGCATTAATTCTTAAGCACTCAGCTTTCTTTATAGTCCAACTCTCACACCCATACATGACTACTGGAAAAACCATAGCTTTGACTTGACGGACCTTTGTTGACAAAGTAATGTCTATACTTTTTAATATGCTATCTAGGTTGGTCATAGCTTTTCTTCCAAGGAGCAAGTGTCTTTTAATTTCATGGCTGCAGTCATCATCTGCAGTGATTTTGGAGCCCCCCAAAATAAAGTCTCTCACTGTTTGCATTGTTTCCCCATCTATTATGCCATGAAGTTATGGGACCAGATGCTATGATCTTAGTTTTCTGAATGTTGAGTTTTAAGCCAACTTTTTCACTCCCCTCTTTCACTTTCATCAAGAGGCTCTTCAGTTCTTCTTCACTTTCTACCATAAGGGTGGTGTTATCTGCATATCTGAGGTTATTGATATTTCTCCTGGCAATCTTGATTCCAGCTTGTGCTTCAACCAGCCCAGCATTTCATAAGATATAGTCTGCATATAAGTTAAATAAGCAGGGTGACAATATACAGCCTTGACTTCTATCATTAGAAAACTTTAATTATTCTTCTTTTTCACATTAAGTTGAAATAGTTAGGGATATTGTTAAATTTAAAGGATCAGAGAGTGGGCTTTTTAAAGGACACATCATAGTGACATTTTAAGAAATACACTTATAATAACATACTAAAGTAAAAGAAAAGAGGCCTGAAGAATTAAAGTGATTGATCACTAAAAACATGTTACCAATATACCAATACTTTTGCCTCTACTGGGCTTTCTCTTTTGGCTCCATCAATTCCAAATATTACACAATAGTTAATTCTAGATACTCCACAAATTCATAGTCTCTAATTTGAGTTAAACTCCTTAGCAATTTCTTCTCCTATTCCCTGTACTCACAATCCCAAAGCTTCAGCAAATGCCTCAAATCACTCTAATTTCCATCCCGCTTGCATTTTGATAACGATCTCAGTCAGCTCTTATTATTTTTAAGAAGTGAGGCTATCAACATACAGTTTTTCAGTTTTTGGCTTCCCCATCCACACATGCTTTGCTTTTTTCCTTTTTTTTTCTGATTATAAATTCTCCCTTTCCTCTAGCCACAGACACTGTTCAGGGCCTAACCCCTGCACTGATTCATCCCCATCTCCTCTGGAACCTGCTGTGCTCCATCAATGGTTTCCTCTCCATACTACAACACTTACCAGTGTGATTCTCTTCCTATAGCCTATAAACATCCTCAGGTCTCCCTAACACTAAAAATTATAATCTTCTCTTTAATCTGAGTCTTTCTCTTTCCCTTCATTTTCAGCCAGAGTTTTTGTTGAAGGATTGTCATTGTCACCAATTACTCTCTTCTCACTTAATCTTCAGTGCAGTTCAGTTCAGTCACTTAGTTGTGTCCGACTCTTTGCGACCTCATGAACTGCAGCATGACAGGCCTCCCTGTCCATCACCAACTCCCGGAGTCTGCCCAAACCCATGTCCATTGAGTAGGTGATGCCATCCAACCATCTCATCCTCTGTCGTCCCCTTCTCCTCCTGTCTTCAATCTTTCCCACCATCAGGGTCTTTTCCAATGAGTCAGCTCTTCACATCAGGTGGCCAAAGTATTGGAGTTTCAGCTTCAACATCAGTCCTACCAATGAACACCCAGGACTGGTCTCCTTTAGGATGGACTGGTTGGATCTCCTTGCAGTCCAAGGGACTCTCAAGAGTCTTCTCCAACACCACAGTTCAACGGTTAGCAATCCAGCTTTTCTTCTCATCACTCTACTGTAGTTGAGTTTGTGAGCCCTGCTGATGGCTTCCCTGTTGCTAAATAAACCCTAAGCAAGAGGTTATCCCTCTTGAACTCACTGTTGCACTGGCACTGGGTCCCTCATTCCATTTAGTTCCTTCATTTGTCTTTACTTTTCTGATTCTTGGTGCTTCTACCCCCCTCACTACGCCTTTCCAGGCCTCTTTGTGAGTTTCTCCCCCACTGTCTTTGGTTCACTGATCTCTTTCTCTTCAGGCTCTATTTGGTCAGTTTCATTCAAGTTCTTGAGAACATTACTATCTGTATGCTGATGTGTCCTACAATTTTAAGTTCCCATACCTCCTTTGAACTTAAGACACACAAAGCTTTTTGAACAACTCTCTTGTAGTTCCATTGTCTTTTCATACTTCACATATTCAAATTTGAATTCATTTTATGAATCAAGGCTCTGTCTTCCCCACTTCTGTACTCCACAAACTCCTGCATGCCCCTATATTCTCATTTCAAATAATAAAGCTTAAATATACTTGAGCATCCAAAGTTAAGTACCAGGAAGTTCCTCTCTTCCCTCTCTACACATCTAATCATTAAGTTCTGTTTTCTTTGCCTTACAAATATTTCTTGAATTTGCCTTCAAATATTTCTTGAACATAGGATATTCTTGAATATCCTGTGTTTAGCATTATAACCACTCCTATGGTTCCCACTTTAACCATGGCTCTTGAGGACCACTACAATGCTTCTATAACTGGTTTCTCCATCCTCAGTTTTGTTCTCATAAATTCATTCTTTATACCACAGCCAAAGTAATCTGTGTAACATGCAAATCTAAGTAGAGAGACTTCACTCACTCCCTACTATCTACAGAATGATGTCAAAGTTTCTGAACATGCCACACAAGACCTTCCATGACCTGGCTCCAACAGATGTCCTCAGAATTTCTTTCCCGAATTTTCTAATTTATGGTTTATGCTCTTAATATAGTGATCTGCTCATAGATCTGTACACACATGTTGTGTTTCATACTTCTGGGTCTATTCCTTCTTTCAGGATCACCCTTCCTTATCACCTTCTTTTAACTAACCCAAACCTATCTTCCAAACTTCAACTCAGTTCTGGTGATGGTTCATTTTACATGCCAACTTGGCTAGGCCATATTATGCAGATATTTAGTCAAACTTTATTTCAAGTGTTTCTAGGAGATATTTTTAGATGAGAGTACCACTTAAATAAGCAGACTTTGACTAAAGCAGACTGTTCCCCTTAATATCAGTAGGCATCACTAATCAGTTGACAGCCTTAGTAGAAAAGTGACTGACCTTCTTGGAGGAAGAGGGAATTTTGCCAGCAGACAGACTTTGGACTCAAACTGCAATTCCTTCCTGGGTCTCCTGTTCTAATCCTGCAGATTTTGCATTTGCCAGGTTCCAAAATCAAGGGAGCCAATTCCTTAAAATAAATCTCTAACTAAATTGTACTTATAACACCTTTTTCTCTTTTTGTCTCACTGGCTTAATTTTTATTATAAAAATTATCAAGTTAAAATTGAACTGATTTATTTATTCATTTGCAAACTTAATTATTCTCCCACTGGATTACCAGCCAGGGTCCTTAACTCTGTGCTGCATCTCAAGTAGCAAGCATATAGTAATCATCAAAACCCATTTTAAGTAAATACACTAAGGAGTTACGTATTCATAACCCTATAATGCTGGTGAGGAGAGATTACAAAAACACAATTCTTGCTATTGAATATCTTTCAAACTGCTTGGGCTGTTGGGGTTAACACTGATGAAATTCTCAAGGAATAAGATAAGGCAACAGAGGTGACAAGTTGTGTGATGTGGACCAAGACTAGAAGATTCAGTGGAAAATGAGATCTATGAAACTAGAGACAACAGGCAGGAAGCAAGACCCTGTATTGGCCCTGTTGAATGGGTAGAATTTTAATAAGCATAGAGAAAAATGAATGAAAATAGGGAGACCAACATGAATGATAAGTAAACATGAGATGGAAAACATAAGAATTCTGACAATGGAGGTTAGAAGCACTTGAAAGTGGCAAGAAAATTAGCCTTATAGCCTGCAAGGAAATATAAGGCAAGTGACAAAAATCTATCTATCTATCATCTATATAGGTTTGGTAGTCCAATAGAAGCCATTGAACGCTTCTGGGATGACAGACGTAAAAAAGATTGAGAAGTTAACTTATGAAAAACTAGGCATAATGTTAGGCAGCATGGATTGAATGGCAAAAATTCTGGAGTAAAGTAAACCTAACTTAATCTCCCTGCAGACTGCCCTTGCATCAGTTCATCATTACCTCCTTTCTCAAGGCCCAGGGTATTGCTGGGACTCTTTCCACAGGCCTGCATCACCCAGACTCAAGCTACATACTCTAGTTAGGTGAATGAGTGTGCTCAGCATCTTGTTACCCTTCTCTCCTTTCTTATGTTTGATGCTTCTTTCTCTAATACAGGAGCCTCACATCGGCCCAAGGTAAACTGAAGTCCAGTCCCAGATCTTTCACCACTCACTGATATGTAACATTCTAATCTTTAGGAATCTTTAGGAATCTCTGAATAGTTTGTTGCCAAATCAGATATCAACTCACAACTAAGGCTATTTAACCTTAACTCAGCGTTTTGTGTTTGTACCTCTTTCTGGGAATAAATATTCCCAAATTTAGGAGGTTTGAAGAATCTCAATAGAATAATCTTGTCAGTTCGGACTAAAGTCAGGCTTATTGACAGAGTAGCTATGACCTTAGGGCCCAATTCTTATATCCTGGTTTCTGTCTTTTTTCTTATGGTGTTCTGTGTTTGGCAACATCCACCTGCTCATAAGTGGTTTAAAATGTTTAGTATTCTTTTTTTTTTTTTAATATTCTTAGAACAGACTGCTCAACTCTGAATTGGCAAGATATTATTGCATCTATTATCTATTATTTACCATTTTGAAATGCCTAGAGTACACAAAATCCAAGTAAAACCAAGTAATCAAAAGGCTAGTTCAGTTCAGTTCAGTCGCTCAGTTGTGTCTGACTCTTTGTGACCCCATGGACTGCAGCATGTCAGGCTTCCCTGTCCATCACAAATTCATGGAGCTTACTCAAACTAATGTCCATTGATTTGGTGATGCCATCCAACCATCTCATTCTCTGTTGTCCCCTTCTTCTCCTGCCTTCAATCTTTCCCAGCATCAGGGTCTTTTCAAATGAGTCAGTTCTTCGCATCAGGTAGTCAAAGTATTGGAGTTTCAGCTCCAGCATCAGTCCTTCCAATGAATATTCATGACTTATTTCCTTTAGGATGGACTGGTTGGACCTCCTTGCAGTCCAAGGGACTCTCAAGAGTCTTCTCCAACACCACAGTTCAAAAGCATCAATTCTTCAGCACTCAGCTTTCTTTAGAGTCCAACTCTCACATCCATACATGACTACTGGAAAAACCATAGCTTTGACTAGAACCATGTAAAATCAGAACTACTTTTAAATAGCATAATTAAGTGGTAACCCAAAGGAACTAGCCAGAAATCTTTGCTCTTCTTAAGACAAGTTCACACTGGTTTGCTTGCTTAAAACAGTTTGATTTAGTTTTCAATTAGTCATATTAAAACTAGTTTGATTTAGTTGAATTCACTTGGAAAAACCCAAAAAAGAACTAGTTTAATCTAGTCAAAACTTCCCTGGGATATAAAATTATACTCTGTATAGACATCCTTGAATCCCCAACATCTAATCCAAGGCCCAACACTGAGTAGAAGTTTAATACCTATAGTTAGAACCATGGATGACCAAAATGGAACAACTGAATATTAATGTGGTGGACAAGAGGACACTACATCCCTAGACAGGGACTGATGACAAGGATTCTTTTCACTGACAGTACAGATACTGTACAATACATAGCCACTAGCTACACATATTTTGAAATGTTAAAATTTAGTTGTGCTGAAAGTGTAAAATACACATCAGATTTTAAAAAGTAAAATATCTCATTAATTTAAAAAATTGATTATACAGTCTAAAAATATTTTTTATATATTAGTTTAATTAAAATATAGTGTTTGTTGCTAAGTTGCTAAGTCACTTCAGTCATGTCCGACTCTGTATTAACATTGATTTAAAAAAATTTTTTTTGCTTCTTTTTTTAAGGGGACTGCTAGAAAATGCCGTCTACAGGGTCGCACAGAGTCGGACACGACTGAAGCGACTTAGTAGTAGTAGAAAATGTTAAAACACATCTGTGGCTCATGTTTTTGTTGGGCAGTTTTGTGCAATGTCCTGCCACTGCTCACTCATTAGAAGTGTCTATCACCACCTAATCAACACCTATCCTCAGAACAGGCCCAGGACACTTTGCCACACACATCAGGAATGTGCACTTTAAGTAACTTCCACTCTTGATTTCAAGGACTACACTACCTGTGCTTCTAAAAACAAAAAACTTTTCCACTCCATCTGTCATCAAATTCTGCTTTTTCCTTGAAATAGTTCCTAAATCTGCTCTTTTCTCTTTCTCTTTCACTGAATTTGAATACTCTTTTCTCACCCAACTCTCCACTTCTAATATATCCTATACCTTTGAGTATGTCTCTTAAAATGGAAAAACAAATGCACATTAAATTTAATATCACAGGCAATTTCTGACCTCCATGATACCCGTCTCTCCCTGGATCACCAATTTTTTTTTTTTTTTTCCCCATATTTCATTAACCAACGACCGTGATTAAGAGCTGACTCACTGAAAAAACACCCTGATGCTGGGTAAGATTGAGGGCAGGAGAAAAGGGCAACAGAGGATAAGATGGTTGGATGGCATCATTGACTCAATGGACATGAGTTTGAGCAAACTCTGAGAGGTAGTGAAGAACAGGGAAGCCTGGTATATTGTACTCCACAGCATCTGAGAGTCAGACACAACTGAGCTACTGAACAACAAGTGATTATTATATGCCAGGAACTGTGCGAAACACTTTTCCAATATCAACTCATTCAGTCCTCATAGCTTCATTATGAAGATTATTCTACTGTCCTCATTTCATCGATGGAAAAGCAACACAGAAAAGTTTGTTTCCCTTGGGGCAGAGCTGGTCTTCCCCCTGGAAGATTTATCTGTCAGGGTTTGCCCTACACAGGGAAGGATGAACAGCAGCAGCTCTGAGTCAGTCTTATGCTTTCCCTTGATCACTATCTTCCATGCGGTTATGATCTATCTGTTCTCTATCTCATTGTGCCAGGGTCCTTCCTTTTGATTTCCCAGATAGCAAAAATCCAATGAAATACTTTGGTCACCTGATGTGAAGAACTGACTCATTTGAAAATACCCTGATGCTGGGAAGGATTGAGGGCAGGAGGAGAGGGGGACAACAGAGGATAAGATGGCTGGATGGCATCACCGACTCAATGGACATGAGTTTGAGTAAACTACGGGAGTTGGGGATGGACAGGGAGGCCTGGCATGCTGCAGTCAATGGGGTCTCAAAGAGCTGGACATGACTGAGCGACTGAACTGAACTGAATGCAGATTTTAATCCAAATTATGGAAACTAAAAACTCTAAATAAAACAATTTTTTACATTGTAAATGGTTTTCAGTTTACAGAGCATTTGAGGTAAAATTATAAATTACCAGTGTGTAGATGGGAGAAAATTTGTCCATTGTGATCCTAATTTTTGGAGAAACTGACTTATCTCAAAGAAGTTTTTTTAATGGTTTTCTAACGGTGGAGCTTGAGGCATTGTGATAGATCACTGAGTGGGAGAATAATGGTATCACTGGGAACATTGCTTACTCTCCCTGCATTTTTAAATAGTTAAGTTATTTCACTCATGCACACATATCCTGTTTGACTCACAAAGGGGATTTGAGGCAGTTTTCAAACATAAATACAATGTAACAAGATTAAATAAATTGATGAAGAAATTGTTACTGTTACTCATTTTCTCAGTGGCAAGAATCCAAATCTCTGTTCCAGTTGCTAGCATATTCATTATGGCCTGAAAAACAGAGGCATAAGGCACACTCCAAAACCACAGACTCTTTTCTTTAGTAGGGCTTTGCCCCAGTCGACCTGCTGAGCTAAGCTAGAGCTATCATGGGTACTGAGTGACCCCTCCAACTCCTTTATTTTTCAATATTATTGAGGTAGAGTTGACATGTAACACTGTATTAGCTCAAGGTATACAATTTAAGATTTGATATGTATCTATATTGTGAAATTATTACCACTATAAGCCTAATTAACGTCAATCACCTCAGACAGAAACTGCTTTCTTGTGATAAGAACTTTTAAAATCTACTCTTACTAACTTTCAAATATGCAATGTAGAATTTTGAATGGCAGTCACCATGCTGTACATTACATCCCCAGAATGTATTTATCTTCTAACTGGAAGTTTTTACTTTTTGACCACCTTCACTGACTTCCTCCACCTCTGACAAACTCCCATCCCTGGCAACCACCAGTCTGTCTCTGTTCTACACATTTGTTTAGCTTTTAGATTCACATATAGGTAAGATCATACAGAATTTGTCTTTCACTGTCTTATTTCACTAAACATAATGCCCTCAAGGCCTACCCATGTTGTCACAAATAGCAATTTTTTTTTCTTTTTTATGACTGAATAATATTTCGTTGTGTATATATGTCACATTATCTTTATCCATTCATCCACTGATCAACATTTAGGTTACTTGCATGTGTTGGCTACTGTAAATAATGCTGCAATGAACATGGGGGTGCAGATATTTTTTTGATATAGTGATTTAATTTCCTTTGGATATATACCCAAGAGGGAAATTGCTAAACCAGAGGGCAGTTCTAGTTTTAACTTTTTAAGGAACCTCAAAAATCTCACTGTTTCCCATTCTGGCTGCACATATTTATATTCCCACCTGATTACTTTTAAAGATGAGTTTAGAGATCAACCTAATAAGTTGATTTGAGCTTACTTTTCTCTGGACCCTTTTCAGGTTCCTACTGGGCCTTTAGACACAGAGTGCCTCCCGAGCAGAAGGCACTTCCAGTCCTCGGCTCACCACACCAATTTCTTAGACAGAAAAAAATGGAAATGAAGACATATGAGTGATGTCTCTCAGCTTGTTTTGTCTTTAATTTGGTTAGTTCTTTCACTAAAATCTCTACCTTCTCCTTCACTATGGTAGCATAATTTAGTTAAGCTAGGAATTCCATTTTGACTTCGAACTATTTTAGAGTCGCCTCTTCCCTGAGGATGGAGTAAGGCTTCTAAAGTATCTTTGGAACTGGAAGTGTTGGGGAGATGGCAGGAGCCAACTGAGTCAGCAAGAGAAAAGACTGTGCGTGAAAAACAAGGATTGTGGGTGGATTGTAAAAGAAGTCACATGGAAGATGAATAAACGAGAACACGCAACTGAAGACACTGTACACTTGCTGGAAGTGGTCTACAAACGTGTTTCTGAGCTTCCTAATAGCCAAAGGAAAGAGAAATACAATAATTTATCAGTCAAAACATCCATATTGCGAAGTCAACACAGTCTCTCAAAGAAATAGAGTTTTTTTTTTGGACTTTAGACCATTAAAAAGATTTTGTCCCTACATTCTTATTAAGAGGACTACATGATACAGTGCATGATGTTCTCAATAACATGCCTTTACTACATTTCCTAGAACTTATCACATCTCTTGCTCTGGGTGCAAATCAGTAAAAGCAAATCTAAAAGGGCTGTTTTCTCTGGGTAACATACTATACAGGATAGCCAACACTTTTTTCATAACAAATAAATCACTGGGAGCACTAGTATATTAAATTTGTAATTTTTAAATTGGGGCTTCTCTGGTGGCTCAGTGGTAAAGAATCTGCCTGCCAATGCAGGAGGCCTGGGTTTGATCCCTGGATCGAGAAGATCCCCTAGAGAAGAAGATAGCAACCTATTTCCAGTATTCTTGCCTGGGAAATCCCATGGACAGAGAAGTCTGGCAGGCTAGAGTCCATGGGGTCGCAAAGGAGTTGGACATGACTTAGCAACCATATGTACCATATGTATACATAAGTATATAATTTTTAAATGATTTCTATCAGAGAAAATTAATGTTGACCATTTAGGTGTCCCTTTGTAGGCTTTTTTCCCCCATTGTTGGAGTTCGCCCTACTAGGAGAACTTCTGCCCATGGGATCCTAACTTTGTGATTTATCCACAGGTAATTAGATCAAGGTAAGCTCCTGACCCAAGGGTAACCTGTTGTTAGGCTGAGCTGAGTTAATCAGATTTCTCCCACCAAGAAATTAAATTAGGAAACACAAATCCTGCAATAGTGATTTACTCTGAAAAAAAGAGCTGACAGGACTAGAGTGAGTTGCTTAGACAGTCAAACCATAGCCACACCACAGTTGTAGAGAAACAGAATCCTTGTCACTTGAGAAGGAAGTCAGCTTCCACACATCACTGCTCCATCACCTGCAAGTGTCTCTTATCAGAGGAGAGAAGAAAGACAGTCTTTTCTCAGGCTCTCCACCATGTAATTTCCCCCGCCTCCACACTTTCAGACAAGTCCTGCCTTCGACATCTTTTCTAAGAAAATGGCGGGGTACCTAGGAGCCACTGCCCTGGTGAAGGGAGGGATAAAGGAAGCAGATGCTGGGGTTAATAAGTGACTGACTGACTGAGATGATTATTAAACTGGTGGTAACATGGGAGGGTCTGATGTTTACACTGTTAAATTTATTTATTTATGACAAGGCACATCGGAACACTTTGAAATGAAACCTTTACAACAATCTCATGCACTGTGGGAAACAATGCCTCAAGATCCCAAAGCAAGAAGTGGACACTCGACATCAATGGGATGTTAAGCATTTACTTGAGCTCTTGCAGATTAAGAGGACTGTTTGCTATAACAGGAGACCCAGGAAAATCAATACTGCAACAATTACCTCTCTCGTATTGAAGCACCTGCCAGCAACAGTGCCTTTGAGATTCCATTTCATGCTGCAGACCGGCAGCTCCATTTCCTAATGGACAAGCATTTCAGCTCCTACTGCTTAGGTCTCAAAAACACAAGTATCCTTCCAATATCTTATTGATATCCTGATAGATGGCTATAAAATAGTCTGCTCTGGGAAAGAGTCCCAATCCAGAGTGAGCACTTGCTTTATCAGAAAGTAATGTCTGAGTTGGCTGAGATAATCAAGGCATAGCTGAAGATGCTGCCTACTCTCCACAATTACTATCCACCTATCCACTATCCCAGGAGGGTCATACCTCCCTCCTGGCAAGGGGCTAAGCACATCCTCAGAAAGGTGAGCATTATGGACACTGGCAGTGCAATGAGAGCATGCCATGACTGGAATGAAGGACACTCAGTTCCAGACAGATCTGAACTGACCTCTCTGCTGTGTGCCCAAGGCACCCCTTTGTTCACCTGACATCAACACAGACCAAATACAGCAAGATGAGTAAAATGGGAAAATAGTACAAAGCCAGAAATAAACAAGAAAGTTTTGATAATCTGCCAAGAGGACACTCTGGTTCTGAATATTGGAAGATGGAGAAATAGAGTGAAGAATTAATGGAGCTACACACCACATTATTCTTTTTAGACAAAACTGCATGTTCTGTGGAGAAACGTTATTTGGTTCAAGTGATAAAGAATGCCAGTTCTTAAGGCAGTCAGTCTTCAAAACTAAGATTTCAAAGATTTGTTTTGATTTTTCAAAACAGTCCTGGGTGTTCACTGGAAGGACTGATGTTGAAGCCAGAACTCCAATACTTTGGCCACCTGATGTGAAGAGCTGACTCATTGGAAAAGACCCTGATGCTGGGTAAGTTTGAGGGCAGGATGAGAAGGGGACAACAGAGGATGAGATGATTGGATGGCATCACTGACTCAATGGACATGGGTTTGGGCGGACTCCAGGAGTTGGTGATGGACAGGGAAGCCTGGTGTGCTGCAGTTCATGAGGTCGCAAAGAGTCAGTCAGACACAACTAAGCGACTGAATTGAACTGAACTGAAGATTAAGTGAGAAGAGAGTAATTGGTGATAATGACAATCCTTCAACAAAAACTCTGGCTGAAAATGAAGGGAAAGAGAAAGACTCAGATTAAAGAGAAGATTATAATTTTTAGTGTTAGGGAGACCTGAGGATGTTTATAGGCTATAGGAAGAGAATCACACTGGTAAGTGTTGTAGTATGGAGTTTGGGGTCGCAAAGAGTTGGATATGACTGAGCAACTGAACTGAACTGAACTGAAGAAACTTTGGGACTACCAGTCCCATGGTAAGACCACAACCAAATATACAGAGAAAGGAAAATTTGCAAGTCTGAATCAAAGTAAGAATATAAATAAACAATATCAAAAGAAAGTGAACTGGATGCTCTAATTGCAGTTAGACAGGAAGTATGATGTAGAGAGGAAAGTGTCCTCTGCTGCTACTGTGGAGCTAGTCCTGGAGTAACTCTTGCATGTATTGCCTATTAACCCAGTGACCTTGAGCTATCAGCTACACATTTGTAAATAAGGAGAATAATATATTCTGTACAGGATAAGTATATAGATTAAATGAGATCAAGGATTTTTAAGTTTTTGGTTTGTAAAAGGCATTCAAGTACACGTTTATATCCCCATTTTGATGTTGGTTTGACAATGTTAAGATGGATGAAACATCACAGATCCCAGAAACTAAAGGAATATTAAAGACTTCACTAGAGAGGACAACTGTACCTTATTAATCAGTTCTCCTCCATGTTCCTTCTGAGAGAACTAGTCCCTTTTATAAACGCTGAGAAAGCAGGTCTTTGTTTTGCGTGGAACTGCACAACATAGCGACAAGGCATCTTCCCAGGTTTCACTGATGCTTCTTGAGATAATATTTCTATACGTGGCTGCTTTCACTCATAGCATATTTATCCTCCCTGTTTCTTCTGGTATTAGCTCCCTAAACTTGGTTCTGTCCCCCAGTAGGACACCTAAAATTGAAGGTGTTCAGACAGCTGAGAGCCCACAGGATCTGGATTCTTCTTTCTAAAAATGGTACAAGGTACCAATGTTACATGCCTAAAAACAAAAACCTTGGTATTTTTAAGTAAAATATTTTTAAAAGCTCAAAAATGCAGAAAATAACACACATATATATATGCGATATGGTTATTTTTTTGACCCACTTACAGGTTGCCACCCACAGTTAAAAACACAACATTAAACAATAAAATATTAATCAGCCATAAAAAAGAATGAAATATTGCAATTTGCAGGAAGGTGGATGAACCTAGAGATTACCATACTAGAACCTAGAGATTACATATATTAGAAAGAAAAAGACAAATACAGTATGATATCCAGTTATAGGTAGAATCTAAAATAAGACACAAATGAACTTATTTATGAAACAGACTCGCAGACATAGAAAAAAGACTTGTAGTTCCCAAGGTGGGTGAGGTAGGAGAGGGATGGATGGAGAGTTTGGGATCAGCAGATGCAAACTATCATATAGAGAATGGACAAACAAGATCCTACCTGCTGTATATCATCAGGGAACTATTCTATACTAAACCATAATGGAAAAGAATATGAAAGAGAACATATATGTGTGTGTGTATATATGCACACATATATCTGAATCACTTTGCTATACACCAGAAACTAATGAGCTAATACAACATGGTAAATCGAATATATTGTAATAAAAAATAAAGAAAAAAAAAAACAAAAACAAAAACACACATCATTAAGGAAGTACTTCCTAAGCAAGTTGTGCAGAAAAGCTCCTCCTCTGAGTACTGTGCTAACTCATCCTGAAGATGTTTGCCTGCTTCTCTGCTCTCATGTGCAAACCCCCCATAATCCCTCAGCGGCTCTAGATAAGAGGAGAGATACTCTATGTGGCCAAGGCTTCTAGGATCTCCAGAATCTGCCCAAGCCACTCCTAGCTTTATAGGATTTTGGACTAGGCATGTTATTGGCAATACTTTGCTGAACAGCTGGGAAACTAAGGATTTTCCAGAAAGCTAAGACTCTGCAGTAAGGTAGGAGGACTCTGACAGATAGTTGGTTCTTAAAAATATTTCTTATATGGGTGAATGAAAGAGTTAATAAAAGAGAAAAGTTAAAAGGAGATTTTACAGTGTACTTCTAACCTTTGGCAAATCTCATTTTGTATATTGATCTTGTATCTGGCAACCTTGATAAACCCACTTTTAATTCCAATAACTCTTGGATTTTTTTATATATATCATCACATTACTTATGAATAGTGACAGTTTACTTTTTCCTTTTTGTCCTTATGCCTTTCTTTTCTTCTTGCCTTAACGTCCAGCCTAGGATATCAAGTACATTTTTAGATAATGGTGATGGTAAAAGGCTTTCTTTTCTGCTTCCTGGGCTCAGAGAAAAAGCTTTTCACATTTCACCATTAATCAAGATGCTTATTGTAAACTCATTGTCACTACATTTTACCAAATTGTATTCCTTATATTTTTAGTATGCTAATTTTTAAAATAAATGAAAGAGCTTTTTTTCCCCAGAGGATCAACTAAACAGAATATTATATAGTACTAAAAGTTGGAAGAGTAGCTAGCATTTGTTGGTGTTTATTTTGAGTCAGGTATTACTCCAGGTATTTTATATTAAATAATTTAATGGTCATAACAATTACTGAGAAAGGTTCTTTTAATACAAACATCTTTCAGATGAAAAACCTGAGGTCCAGAGGTTAAGTACCTTGACCAGGATCATACAACTTATAAGTTGAGGAACTGAGATTTGAATCCAGGAATCACTATGAAATATTGTCATTTCCATGATCCTCCTCCACAGAGCTAATATATAAAGTAAATTATATTAAGCCCTAGACATAGAACCAAATGCAAAGTAGGTGTTCAATAAATGCCAGTTCCTTCTGCTCATCTACTATCTTCTGAATGAGTAAAACAAAACAAAGAAATCATATATTCCAAAGCTTAAGGCTTAATTTGAGCTGATTCTACTCTACAACTTTTCATTTCTTGGACTGTGAGAAGAGAGGATATAATCATGAACTTACTCCAATTAAGCAGATGATTTCAGTTTCTAAAACTTTCTGACTCAGAGAGGTGAAGGTCCTGATCACACATTTTGCTTTCATTTTTCCCCACTTCATCCTGAGAGCAGCAGCCAGGACATGTGTCATTCTAGCTACATTACTGTCACATTGTTTTATCTTCAGAACTCAAGTTCTAGCTGAATGCAACATGATCAAGTTAATGTTATGTAAGTGGTAATATATCAAGCAAGTTCCAGATACTTCATAAAAGCTGGTCAGAACATCATACTATTAATAATTTCCCCTCAAACATTCTTATGGACTTTCTTTGCTCTTTCTTTTCTGTTGCATACACATACGGTTTGAAGTACTTTGTTTCTCTTGGGTTTTTTTTTAATGCCCTTAACCACTATTTGTGTGCTTTTAGTTACATTTATACACACTATTTTATAAATATTTTTTCCACATCTCTCTCTCCCATAGAAATGTGTGCACCTTGATGAAAGGCACTATTTCATGTTTATTGTGGCATCCCTACCACCTTGCACAGAGCATGATAATAGTAATGGTTAAATAAATCTTAGCTGAATGGATGGATGAATGAATGAACCCAACCAACAATAACCCTTTAGAGCTCCATTTTGGGTTCTTTACTGACATCCCTCACTTCTATTGCCCAAATTTCCATGGACGTGGAAGTACGTGTTTGTCTTTCAGCTTCAGAAATATCATCCCTTTTCTTCATGCTATTATGTGTTGAAATTGCTTCCCAGATGATGGGCAGTTTGTTTTTTTTTCCCTTTGGTTTACCTAACATGACCCTCCATAATCTCTTAGACATGTTACCAGTTTCCTTTCCTTTCCTTACTGATCTGCATTTAGCAAGTGAAGGAAAGCAAGGAACTGGTTCAGAGGAGTTCAGCCTCTAGCGTGTTGTTTATTCACAAGGCTGCCAGAAATTACAGGCTGTTCCTCAATGCAGTTCTCTGCAAATAGACATCTAAACACCACAGAAGTCTGTGCTTATGTAATTGTAAGGCTTTAAGTCAGAAAAACAAGGAACTGACATTGTTTATCTATTCAACTCCCCCCAAAAATGTCTGAGGTTGAATTGCAGCTGGTTGATCATTTTGGCTTAAAATCTGAGTCCTGACTTTGGGGACTGGGTAGATGGATAGAGGGCATCCACAAGGTAATCCTACCTGCTGCACCTTCAGCCTAAGAGTATATTTTTGTGATGAAGTGCTTTTGTGGTGTGCATTTGCATGCAGTCATTGGGTGTGCGCGCGTGTGTGTATGCATGCCTAGTTGAAATATGGATGGTTTCTTTCATTCAGCTTGAATATAAAAGCAGCTCCCTGAATTGCCTCAGGGTACTTTTCAAATTCCCTGTGATATCACCCAGTTGGAATTATGTGCACTCATTTTCTAAATTCTGCAAAGAAAATTGTTGAATTCTCTGTGACATTTACCATAACTCTGAAAATGTATGCTGTTTCCTTTTTCCTTTTCTCCCACCCCTCTTCCCATTTCAAAAGCATACATCTTCTCCCTGCTCCATCTCCTTGAGTGTTAAATGCTTTTAGAAAGTGTTCATTTTTATTATCAGCCATCTTGCTCTATTTTATTTGCTACAGAATCATTCATAGTCTAGTCTGATTCTTGGCTATAAAAAGAGAATACCATTATTTGGTATATCCCAGTAGTGAATCTGTCTCATATGTGTTAAGTTTAACTCAGCAATATCAAAATCCTACATGGATGAATATATTGAATAAAATATACTCCAAATTCCTAAAGAAAAAGAAACACAGTGACACAGTGTATGGAGTCTTAATCTCTCCTTTTCTCATGATTACCCACTTAAACATTTCCCTTGGCTTTCTATTAACAGGTGTTCTCACACTATAAGGTATCTTAAAATCCCCCAGGTAGATTGTAAAAACTGTAGTTTCTTCACAACCTGCTCTCAGAGATTCTGATTCAAGAAGTCTGGGTTGGGACCTCAGAAGCTGTATTTCTAAGAAGTAATCCTGTTGGGTTTAATGCAAGAAGCATAGGGATCACATTTTGAAAAGCACTTGACTGCTATAATCCAAACTTTTCACATTGAACTACATCTTCTATCAACTATCTCCATCACTGTCTTCTCTTTACCTGACGCTGCCCTAAATCTTCACAGTCCATCTTTGCTGACCTTCTCACCACCTCTCCAGAGATCCCCATGCCTTATATCACTTCATCTTTGCATGTGCTCAAAATGTCCTTTCCCTCTGCCTGGAAGAATTTCTACTTATTTTTTCAAAATCTTTTTTTTTTTCTCATACTAATTTTTATTCTTTCAGTTGCTTTGGTTCATGTTATATGACTACTTGTGGCATAATTATGACTAGTTATGATGAAACAGTAGTTTCATCTGTCAGCTCACAAAGCAAAAATTCAATTTATATATATATATATATATATATATATATATATATATATATATATATCTTTTGAAACACTTTTGCATAAATTGAAATAAAGATACTCATTGCTCTTCAAGATCCATTTCCAGTATCTCCTCTTGGTGCAGCTGAAGCCAGCAACATTTTTTGTTATGAATGAATCAATCAATAATCACTTATCAAATACCTGCTAAGTACTAAATGCTAAAATATATGCAATCTCATTTAGTTCTTTCAATCCTACAGGGACCATTTATCTTTCTCATTTTACAGATGAGGTCACTGAGTTTTGGAGATAATAAGTGATTTTTTTCTGAAGTTAAAAAGCTGTTAGATACCAGGATAGATAATCAAACCCACCTGCAATGATTCCATAGTAAATACTCTTTCCTCTCCCTCACAGCCTTTCATAGCTTCTGTTCAGTGAATTTCCATATCACTTTATCTATAATTCATTACGATCCTAATCAGACTGTACTGTGCATATTCTTTATAGGTTTCTCTTAGGTGCTATATGGTATCCTCCTCAAGGTCAGGGGCCAAGCTGTCTGCTCAGTAGTTAGATACAGTAGACATGCATCATATTAATTGACTGACTGAATGAACAATATACTAAGTGAACATAAGCCTATATTATTATGTACTAACTGTGGTGGATAGTCATCACTTTAAAGCCACTCAATATGCATTTCCCTTTAAAATAGCTTCCTGATTTACTACTGGGATATCATCCTTTCCCCATTGCATTGTAGGCAGTATAATTCTAGGCAACTTTCTTATACAAAAGAAACTGAAAAAGATAGAGAACTCTTGCATGGTGGCTCAAGTATTGGGGGAATATTTTAAGTTCATTCTTTTTAGCAATGGCAACAGTTCAGATTATTGAGATAGCTGTCGGGTTCCTGCCTCTTTGGTTCCTACCTATCTTCAAGCCCCATTCCTCAGCACTCCAGAGTCCCTGTGAATCCTCCATGTCCAGACAATAAATTCCCTCCTTTTAGACACAGTCTCTGTTACTCTCAGTCAAAAATCATAACTGATTATCTATTCTTCAAAGAAGCCATTTTAGCTTTCCTTGCTACACAGTATGATTTTTACAAGCAACCAAAAATATGAAGTAGAACTAAATAAGTAAAAATTACATGTTACTTTTAGGAGGTGAGCGTTGATAAGCAACCTTTAACATCAAAATGCTTTTAAAGCCTTATTTTGAGCTGATTATTCATGTTGACCCTTCTTATGAAATGGAAGCATGGTTTTTATTCACATTTTATAAGACAAGCCATTTATGGTGTCCAGAGGCAATGCAAATTTGTGATTCATAGTTATAAATGGCAATAGTGGCCACTGAGTTTGACATCATTTGCCCAAAGGGATTAATAAGATTTTATGAGTTTTTGCCAATATTTGCTTACTTGCAGATGTGATTAGACAAGGGCAGAGACTCTGCTGAGAGAAAGCAAAGAATTGGAATTCACAGCATAATAATAATAATAAAAGCTTATAAAGATTAATGTACTTTGAAAGGGAGTATTTACATGCCTAGATAAAAAGCTCAGATTTGAAAGGTGATTTGTTGGTGCACAGAATAAAATGTAAAACTATTTTCAATAAACTTAGTGGCTAATAAAAGCTTTGAAAGAAGAGGATATTCATTCATTCATTCTTTCCTTCTTTGAACCAACCTTTATTGAACACTGGCTATGTGCTAGGAGCTGGGAATAAAAAGATGAACAAATTACAGTCATATAGAGGAGGTAATATCTGATCTGCATTTAGATAAATAAGTGGATTGTTTCAGCTCATGTGTACCTTGGTACAGTAGAACCATTCATTCTTTTTCTCAATCAATAATTTATAAAAAGTATGCAGCTAGCATTTACTCTGATCAAATGATTATGCTAGATTCTTTGACATAGGCGAAAGGCACATCAAGAAGCCTAAATAGTGGTTCCGGCCCTAGAGAAGCTTACAGTCCATTCAGAGAGCTATTATAGTATGAAAACTTCACAAAGTAAAAAAGAATGATATGAAAAAATGCGTATTTCAATAACTATGTAGTAAGTGCTGCAAGTGCTTTAAGAGTTGAGAAGTGAAATTAGAGTGTGAGAACAGGACTGGGGAAGGCATCATGAAGGATATGGGATTCAGTTCAGTTCAGTTCAGTCGCTTAGTCATGTCCGACTCTTTGCGACCCCATGGAGTGCAGCACACCAGGCCTCCCTGTCCATTACCAACTCCCAGAGTTTACTCAAACTCATGTCCATTGAGTAGGTGATGCCATCCAACCATCTCATCCTCTGTCGTCCCCTTCTCCTCCCGCCTTCAATCTTTCCCAGCATCAGCGTTTTTTCAAATGAGTCAGCTCTTCACATCAGGATGGGATTCAACATAGAATCAAAGGAGAAAAAAAGCTCAGAACTGAAAAGTGAACTTAGAGATATTTCATGCATTTCCTCACCCTTGCCCTGCACCCCCTCTCCCAATTTTACAGATTAACAATCTGAAATTCAGAAAGATTAAGTGATTTGTACAAATGTAGACAGCAACTTACAGAGCCAAGATTAGACTAATAATCTTAAAAGATTTGATAGGAAGACAGAAAAGAGAGAGTTGCTGAGACTGTACTGGGGAGTCGTGTTATTTGCTGTTTAGTCGCTATGTCCAACTCTTCTGTGACCTCACAGACTGTAGCCAACCAGGCTCCTCTGTCCATGGGATTTCCCAGGCAAGAATACTAGAGTGGGTTGCCATTTCCTTCTCCAGGGGATCTTCCTGATCCAGGGATTGAACCAGGGCCTCCTGCATTGGCAGGCAGATTCTTTACCACTGAGCCTCTAAGGAAGTCCTTTGGGGAGTAGTGGGAAGTTTAAATGCGTAGCAGGGGGAGGTGACCAGGAGGTTTTTGAAAGCAGGAGATGAGATTTACTGTTTCAAGAAAGGAGATGCACTTGGAAAATTCTGAGCACACAGTGGTCCTAGCAGCTTGGGAAGTTGGTTTGAAAAAAATGAAAAGCAGAGGATTCATCATAGACAAACTGCATTCAAGATTATAGTAAAGGATCAGAAAGCACATATCCAGCTTTTTCCAATATACTATAATATCCACAGTTAACAACATTCAACTGACCTGACAATATTTAGTTATCATTTAATGTTTCATTTCAATCTAACATTTTAATGTTAAAAGGCTTCTCTTTCAGAAACCCAACCACAACAAAACACAGCACCATTATGTAAAAAACAAACAAACAAACAAAAAAAACCAATCTGGTAGGCACATTATATTCTCAGTTCCAGCAATATACTGACCTAGACTCCACATCAACAAAGTTGGGTTTCCAGGAAAAGAGACAAAAGACCAAATTTACTAACATTCTTATGCAGAATTGCTCATGATGTCTTATTGACTAAATAGCCATTTGAATGAATATGTGAATGGATGAATGGATATATAGATGGACAGAAGAGTGAAAATAAATGAAAAGTTACCATGGCAAAGTCTGGAAGATTATTAAAGAAATTTCTGAAACATCACCTTGCTCTAAGTAGCAAATCCCATGTTTTCCCTCAAAAGATAGAAACCTTCTCAAAAATGCATTTACTATTAACAATGGATACCCAATGGAAGAGGAAGGATGAATTTTATTTGGATTTAGCTGGTTTCTGTTGATGGCACCCTTCTCGTAAGAGGCCAGAGAGGAGTGATAACTTAGTTGATTGTATAATTCATAAACATAAACTTTGAAATAAGATAAGTATTTCAAGGAACATTTTAAGTGAAGTAAATGTTTATTATTGATTGCATTTGAGAATATCAACAGGCACAATGCAAAAGGTACACAGGATACATGGAGTTTCTCTTGTAAATATCAATACTACATTGTTATGCAAAGAAAACTGAGCATAAAGAGACAGTTAAACAAACAAACTTAGACAAGTATAAGCACTTACATAATAAGAGTAGGTACTGAGAAACCAATATTGATGTTTTACTATGGTATTTGATTTGTTCATCATAAATATTCAGCTTGTTGTTACATTTAATAAACATAAAATGTAATTACACAGTAGTTACCAATGTCATTTTAAGTTTATTTCAAATCAGCCAGATTTATCCTACAATGCATAGATCCTAAGTCACAATAGAGCTCTTAGAATAATCAATATTTAATTAACTTATAATTACTCATACTAACTGCCTTTTAAATGTAAATTAAATGCTACCATGTGACATTTAAAGGGATTATCATTTTTCCTATTAGGTCACTGTATATTATGTTTATTGCCATAATTTATTCTTATTGCTAGTGAGAGTGTTTGTAGTCTCAGTAGATGTATAAATTTGCAGAACATTAAGAAAAACAAGGCACTAATAACTCTGTTGTACTATCTTCTAAAGCTATAATTTAGAAGGAGAATAAATAACACTTTTTTTTATTTAAATTAGCAATTCTGATCTTGCTCACAGGGACATACTGACTGCTCTCTGCTCAAACTTCCCAGAGGCTGAAAGGAATTCCCTCATTTACAACAAATGCCCTGGTACTCTGCAGCGAACAGCCAGGGTCCAGGTGTGAAAAGATTGCCCTGATCTAGTTTAGATGATGTTCTCTGCTGAGAGATTCCATTCCCTTGAAAGCTGTAGAAATTTTTTTCAGGCCTTGGGTGCCATAGAGAAGGTAGGAATTCCAATGCACTAAATGGTACTCCACTGGTTAGAAGGCATTTATCAAGTATGTAACCAGAGAAGCAGGACTTATGAACAAGAGGCAACTTCAGCTAGTAGGTTAGAAATGGTTTCTATTAATAATTAGACTGTTAATTTTTGAGAAGGCTAGTAATCAGTCTTGTATCTTTGGTATCCTTCATGGCATCTGGATCTGTGACTGATCTACTATTGCAAACACCTTTCTATTATTTAATTTGCTATATAGCAGGAATCCCTAGTAATTTATTTGTTAAGAAAAGGCCTCTGACATTCACCCTAAACCACTCTAGAACTAGAATCAAGCTACAGTTAAGAAGACTGAATTTAAAGATGCCTATGAAATCAGGAGATTTCAGGGAAATGCTATGGCTTTCAACAGAGAAATCCGTGTCCACAGTCCACTATAACATGAATTCCAATGAGAGTGGCAACTGACTCTAAGTTCAGGAGAGGCTCTGTTGGCAGAGTATCTTCAAATGACATACACGTTCAGTGGTTGTGGTTACTGACACTACATTCCAGTATTACAGGTATAAGAGGGATACCTGGAGACTATGGTGACCAGACATGCAGGCCTGCTCTACAGGGAGCAACTGTGACTCTAGCCAACTGCCTGCATACTTCCTAAGTTTTTTTTTTTTAATTATGGAAATCCAGATTTTTATGTGAAATCTGATCATATGGCATCTAATTTGATTTTTTTTTTCAAATATGAGTTTCCACTGCACAAGGAACATGAATCACAACTTAGAACTCTATGGTGGTCAGTTAGCAACCTTTACTCTGTTGTGTCTAACACATATTCTTCACTCCAATTCAATAGCTTCCAATCCCTTTACTGCTCCACACTTGAATGCCTGTCATTTTTGCCACCATTTCCAGATCTAAATATATCATTCACTGCCTTGAACTTTTCTGAGATTTCTTGTTGTCTGGAATAAAGTCCAAATCTTTGGTGAACTCCATTAGGTCTTATCTACAGTCTTAATTTTAACTACCTTAGGGCTCAAGGTTCTTAAATTAAAAAAAAAAAAAAAAAACTTCAAACGATTCACAGCTTCTCAAGTACATCATGCCATTTTGCACGCATATGTGAATATACATGCTATTCTAAGTGAAATGTCTCCCTGTTCCTGTCCCCTCTGCCTGGACAATCCTACTGAGTCTCCTGAGTCAGAGTCAGTGACTCCTCCTCCATGAAGATCTTCCTGCTTATATTTTTCGTTTCTCTTTCCTTTGTGTTCCAGTAGCTCCTTTAGCATTTATTACATCAGATTGTAAATATGTATTTATTTGTCTCTTCTTATTAGACTCTGAATTCTTTGGGAGCAAAGAATAACCCTCTTCACCTTTGCATTCTCTGTGCCCAATAAAGTTCTTGGTTTTTATTAATATTTTATGAATAAATGACAAATCCGAAGTTGACATCTTGCTATTTTGTTGGCAAAGCACAGATTTTATAAAATATGAACTGTATTTAGGGATTATGTGTTAGATATGTACGTGTTCATGGAAGAGGTGAGTGAACAAGTTAATGTATCAGCCAAATTATAGCAGATGGCTATAGGAAGTACATGCTAGTTACTGGACAAATAAACTGAAATGGCACTGAAGCAAGGCTGAAAAGATTGTAAAAGAAGCCCGGTTTTAAGGGAGAATGAATGGCCATGAGATAAGTGCTGATATAAAAGTTTGAGAGACAAACTTTGAAAAGCAGCCTGTGAGAAAGTGAAAACTGGGTAGTACCCAGGTTTTGATTAATCTAAATATTCCATATTTTGCCATCAAGGAATTTTGAACCTGATTCTAAGACCCACCCATGAGAAAAGGAAATAAGGACAGGTTGGTAGACATGCTGTGAGAGACAGGGATGAGGCTGGATAAAGGGTGCTGATTGTGCTATGGTACAAATGTCGAACAGGTGATCTGGGTTTTGGTGTACACCACCGCAGTGTGAACTTTAGGCAAAGCATTTAAATTCTGCCTGCCTTTATGTCTCCATTTGTAAGATAAAGGATTTTGATATAATATTCTGAAGAGTCATTCCAATGCACTAGTCTGTGATTCGATTTAGCCTATCATTATCTAAACCACACCTGGAGGAAACTTCCCCAAGCCTAGAATTGCTCAATCTAAGGGGTTGAGAAGATACAGATGTATTGCAATAATCCCAGAAGGTGAGCTCCATGAGGGCAGAGATTTTTATGTTAGGTTTACTCCTATAAAACCTGTATCCAAAATAGTAAATGGCACATACTAGGCTCAGTATTTCTTGACTGAATGAATTGGGGAAATATCTCACAAAGACACTCCAAAACCTATTCTAAGCCTGTACTGTCTACATCACAGTCTTATTAATAAGCTTGTATATGTGTGTGTGTGTACGGTGTATTCACACAAATATAGGTCTCTTTCCTGTACCAACTTCCTACTGTGTTTTGGAACAATTCTATGCAGTGTGTGGTTATTTGTGCCACACAACCACAACATGAATGTGGGTATAGCCATGTATCAAATGAGTCTCATTCTGTCCTAGATCTATCCACAAATGTCCATTAAAACTCTCCCAGGTATTGTAGGTTCCATTCCTGGAACCAAAGTGAACCCAGACAGATAATAATACGGTCCTCCCTAGAAAGTAGGATCTGAACAATTCTAGTTCAGCAGTTTTCAAGCTGTGCTCTTCATGCCCTTGAATCTCATGATATCACACAAAGAGCTGAATGGGTACGGCTCTGAGCTCATCATCTCTTGCACTAACTGGAGAAGTATCATGTTTACCTATCATGTGTTGAGTTTACCATTAATTTTTAATTTGAAGCAAGAATTCAGTGTTTTTAAAATGTCTAAAAATCCTTGAATGTTCTATTCAAAATGTCCCAGTTTCTATAAATGAATAATAGTAATAGCTAATACTAATGAGCACTGACTATGTGGTACACTCTAAGAACTTCACCTGTATTCATTCATTTAATCCTCACAACATTTCTTTGGCATAGGTGTTGCTATTATTCTTAGTTTTCAGATGCAGAAACAGGGGAACAAAGAGGTTAGAAAACTTTCTCAAAGTCATGCATAGTTAGTAATTAGCAAAAATTCAAAGTGAGGTGCATTAGCTCCAGGATTCATGCTCTTAAACTACTCCTCTTTACTACTTATACTACCTAGGAAAAGCCAAAAGTAAGCACTCTGTGCCAGCTTCAGAGTAGATTTTGCTGGAAATCTCTTTAATAATTTTTACATGATCCTTCTTGATAGACAACAAAAATTTCAATAATAAGAAAAAAGCAAAAACTGTATCTGACCAGGAACTTTAAAACTGCATCCTGATTCAGTTCTCTCAGATCCAAACTCTTGGAATTAACAAGTTGATATGAAATTTGAATTTGTCCGCACACCAGTTTGACTTAAAGGTTTAACTTAATATGGGGCAACACCTCTGTCGTACACCTGACTGGCTCTGGCCCTTTAAGGAAACCCAAATACTTGGTGCCACAGACTCATTAATTAATAAAATGACAAGCTAAAGATACTCTAAGGTAGTCACGGCAAACCCCTAGATCCTGCTTGCTCATACCTCACCTGCTGCCTCTCTAAACCCTATCTCCACTCTGCTGTGAACTCTTAGATTGGAAACCCTTATTCCGTCTTGTTTCAGGACCTATTAGTGTTGCTTCTTGGCTTACCATAACCTGATGGGCTCAGACTTGGCTTGCCCCTATCGCTCTCCCAGTCAAGTACTGTCACGTGTTTGAATCCTGCTTTAGTTCCTGTCCTTTGGAACACAATTTCCAACACTAGCTTGTGTCCTGGTCTAGGATACCCAAGTCCCTCTCCTCTAGGGCTGTATATAGATGTTGCCCTCCTCAGTTTCACCTAAATGCTAGTTTATTCCAGTTCATTGTGCAGAAACTTTTATCATTCACCACAGCCAGAGGTGGGTCATTTATAACATGATTAGAGCATCTGAGTATCGACAAGGTGAGCCTGAATGAGTCTTTCAGAAACTCTAAAAAATAAGTTTATAAAGAAAATCAAGAAAAGGAAACTGGATTGGCTCACTTCCAAACTGTTACAACTGTCAAGAGCTTTTAAAGAGAGGTTTCAAAACCCAGGCTCAGAGAACTGAAAACTGAACATGTGCTATGGGATATATTCTTGTCACTGAGGGTGGGTCACTGGAGGAAGCCCTCCCTTATACATTAATATACTTACACATTTAGCACTTAATGTAACTTCAGAAATTTAATGGAGTAATTAAAAAAAAAAAATCACATATTTACGATTCACCTGGCTGCTACTAATCCTCAACTCTTCACCCAAAGGGAAGAACAAAAATAGACTGATGAATCTTGCTGCATGTGGATTTCCAAGAATTTGTAACTGTATTTCCTACCCCTAAAAGTCATTCAACTTGATGCATAACTATTAAGTCCAGAATCAGAGGAAAGTAGGGTTAGGGTGTTTGTAAATAATACTCTATTCGAATAAAAGAGAGATGGAGTATCCTATGTTCTCAGCGAAGCTATGCTGATTTTAAATCAAGTATAATACTGACTAACTATGCCTGGCAGTTATGCATTAAAGGCATCGTCTGAGTGGCACTTTGCCCCACTGGGCCAGTAGAGTTTGCTCTGTTTTTTTAGTCTACAATATTTAGAACACGAGACTGCTCAAAGAGACCCAGGATGCACTCATACTTAAAACAAAGAACAGAAGAGGTATGCAAGAGGTTTAAGGATGTTCGTTTTCTTCTTTCAGAAGAATAGGTTAGGTGGAAGTCATAAGCTAGTGAAGCACTACTAGTTACAGATACTGCCCAAGGCATTTGTCATGGTCATGAAGATGTTTCTCAGACCTTTCTCTGTGAGGAGAATGACTGATCTAGGCCTCAGCTGCTGCACTGTGAAATCCACCACTGCTTTCTCACGGAGGTCATGGTTCCCATGAGCTGCTCTTAACTAGCAACTGATTAAGGCTGGCTACTGAGGTGGGTCCATTTCTGGAGAGATGGAACTCCTCTGGTGGGGGACTTAGGCTCAAGGGCTTTTGTAGAACTATGCTACAGCCTAAGAGTGTTCCACCCATCCCTCTGTCCTTCCCTCTCCCCTCCACAAGGGCCACGCCTGCACTATGTTCTGAGGGTTTTCCCAACTACGCTTCTCTCCTTACCCACTTTCCCTTAAGTCATTCCCCTAATAAACCTCTTACGTATATAACCCTGTTTTACTGTCTGTTTCTCAGATGACCCAGACTTACACAATAGTTTTACATACACTGATTTGATTTAGTCTGCTCTTTACAAAAAGCTCATGAAATAGTTTATAATCAAACTTATTATAAAGCATATATAACCTGTTCCTTTAAAGAAGAATGCATGTTCAAGATATGGTAACAGGTGGAAAGAGGTCTAATTCTTGTGTGTATGAACAGTCCAGGGGAAGACCCCAGGCATGGCTGGGCTAAGGATTTTATCCATGTCATCAAGAATTACCATCTTTTGACTCTGAAGTTCTCTGTTTTGGTCCTATTCCATGACAGCTTATGCTTTTCCTCTATTAACTCCAGGTTTATATCATTCTCTTCAAAACTCCAATGGTAGAAAGCTTCTGTCTTTCCAAACTCCAGTCAAACTCCTAGACATGACTTGATTGACCTGAATCAGATCACATGTTCATACCTGAGGTAATAACTGTGGCCTGGAGGATGGGATACACCGATTGGCTTAATGCTAGAAAAGATCCCACCCTAAAACTGAGAGAAAGATCAGTCTCATTTAACCATGAAGACTGAGAATAGGGAAGACGTGACTTCCATAGTGGAAAACTAGGATGTTCTTTTGAAAAGAAGGGGATAGTTTCTGAGCAACAGAAAATGGAAATCCAGGAATGTTAAACCATTTGCACAAGGAAGTGGTTCTTAAACTTTAGAGCACATCAGAATTACTTTGAGGGCTTGTTAAAATACATATTGCTGGGCTTTACTCTCAGAATTTCTGATTTAGTAGATCTAGATTGAGTTACAGGAATCTGCATTTCTAATAAGTTCCTAGTTGATGTTGATGCTGGTCTGAACCACTGCTCTGAATAAGTAAAATGTATTAACCCTTTTGAGTAATTTCTAAGTTCCAGGCATTACTATTAAGTTTTACATACATTATCTCATTTAGTCTTCACAATAACACTAGGAAGTAATTACTATTACTATCTTTATTTTAGTGTTTTGGGAAGCTAAGTTTCAAAAAGCCTAAGTAACTTTATCAAGGACACATATTAGAAAGTGTCAAAATTGGAATTTAAACTCAAATGGCTCCTAAAGTAAATTTTCTAAGACAAATAGCCAGGAAAGAGGATGATATCTGCCTCAGGAAAGTAGAAACCAACTAGTTCCCCACTATTGGTTTATCCATGGCCTATGTGATTTGAAGTTTGAAAATCAATGAACTACCAGTTCCCCAAGATCATCCATGTTAATTGTATCTTAAGCACATATAGGCACATAAAGTGGTTATAAAAAATGATAATGGTTTCATGCCAATTTACAACCCAGACCAGAAGCCACACTATGGAAATACCTAGAAAGGATATGTTTCTCTCAGATATTTCCTCTTGAGTTCCTGCTACGATGTGAAATTTTAATATCTCATCAACTAGATAGCAGTCATAAACCACCATCTCTTTTTTATCTAGTTTCTAATGCAAGAAGAAGCACATTCTTAATAATGACCTAAACCAAGCTCATGAAATAGTGCTCAAGGATGATGAACTCTAAATTACGAGTGATTACTTTTAAATTCATGGCAACTTTCCTGAGCATTTTTACTACCTGCTTAATTTCTCTAGCAAACCACAGTCATTGTAACCTATAATATAAGCTGTTCATCTAGAGGAAGGAATTACTAGTTTCCTTAAAGGTTTATTGAATTTTAAAGAAGGATTTATCATGTCAGATCATGGTACATCCTGCTATCAAGCACAACCTCATGTTTACCACAACTGAATCATAAAAAATTATTAATTCCAGCCTCTAAATAGCCTGTATTTGAAGTAGGAAAACCACAAAGCTCAGACATGAAGGGAAAAGTAAAAGAATTCATGACAACTAGGATTTTAACTCTGAATATTAGGAACTATGATTCAATCTCAGGGAACTGCATTTATTCAATAAAGAACTGTAACAAATTTGCTATGCACAGGGCCCTGTGCTAAACACTGAAGAGGATGCAAAGAACATTAAAACATGAACACTTCCTTTAAAGAAACAACAGTCTGATAAGGGAACTGATAAAATACTTATGGCTTTTGAGCAACTATAACTAGCTGGATCTCAAATGTGAAATGAAAATTTCTCCTGCCATATAAATAAGTAAGAAATGTCACAGTCATCAGTGATTTCTGACCTCCAAATGTGAATGAGGATTCCCAAAACTGTGACTCAGGGGATGCCGCCACCCTCCATGGTGATTGCTGAGGAGCTGGGGCAATGCAAGAAGCAAGGTCAACAGGAAAACAGGATTGGCCCCAGATAGCTGAGATGCATATGAAAGGAATGAATTCAGTGAGCCCGGAGGCTTGCAGCTTCCCATACACAGAATGATACATTCCCTAACTTGATACCTGACCTTCAATGTTCAGACTGCCTGCTGCCTTTGTTGTAAACTTGTATAGAGCCTGACTTCTCCCCTGCCTCCTTCGAGCAGTTTTCTCAGAGTTACTGAGATGCTGTCTCCCAGGCTTGGAGTCCTAAACATTTCCATCAAATAAAATAACCCTTTACTTTCAGGTTGTGACTGTATTTTTTTAGTCGACACAGACTAGATACCTAGTTAGGCTAACAACTATAGTGCTCTATCAAGGATATTCAAAAATGCAATAGCTCAAACAAGATGTCCAGGGTAGGTACCTGCTCCAAGAACCAATAAGGGGCCCAGGGATTAAAAAATATATATATATGGTATCTTACCAGTATCTAGAGTCTAGGATCTTTCCATCTTCATGGACAAAACACAACATGTCACTATGTCCCGGTTCTACCTGGAAGAAAGAAGAAAGAGAACATGGAGACAACAGGTACAATGCCTTAAGGCCTAGGCCCGGAAGTGCACATATTACTTCTGTTTACATTCCATTGGAAACAATTTAGTCATAGGGCCAGCCCTAATCACAAGAGAAAATAGAAAGCAAGGTCTAGTATTGGGCCCAAAAAAGGGGAGGATGAGTTTTGGTAGTCAGCTAGCAGTCTTCTCTCTCATACTACACATGATTTATTTCACTTGCTCTTTACAACTATACAATGATATCGCTGTTTTAACTTCCACATTACATATGATGTAATCAAGGCTTAGAGAGGTTAAACAACTGTTGCAAGTTCACATTAAGCCCCTGAGTAGAAGAACTGGAATTCACACCGCAGCACACCCGATTTCCAACCTGTGTATGCAGCCATTGTGAAGGGAACTGCAATGATACACTACGTTCGCACCACTCTAAATATGATGGCTTTAATATTCAGTTGCAAAGACTCAGGCATGACTGAGCAACTATCACTCACTCACTAATATTGGGTAGAGTATGAAAAGAGATCTTTTTCTTTTAATGTGAAAGTAGTTAATAGTAATGATGCATATGTGCATTCATAAAAATTGTGGATTTTGACAAGAGGCCAAAAAACTACAGCCTGTGACCCACCTATCACCAATAGAGAGCCATTTACTTCACTACAGCTTATATCCTGCAAATCTTTTCATCCTGCTTTTGTATTTTATTGGGGGTAATGTCAGGTAATGTTATTATAATTAAGCCATTTTCTATATAGAAGGTGTTATTTGGCCAGAGCCAAGAAGAATTGCAATCAAGGCAGAGCTGGTTGTGGACGCTAACTTGAAAACTGTAACTGAGCTGCCTGACATTTGAAAGATTGGGGAATTGTTTTTATTGTCATTTTGTTTCACAAGTACAATTTGATTTCTACAGGCTTTTTTATTCACCATATTTCGAATGTCTGCCACCATGTACCAAAGCAGACAGATAGTGGTGCCAGCAAAGGGAATCTTAGGCTGTCTGCCACTTGGAATGTGAAGAGAGGCATAGTGGCTCTTTATTTCAAAAGGGTATCTGCCACTTTCTGAAGGTAACTCAACATCTGCAGGTTTGAGAATACAAAGAGGAAAATAAAAGGAAGGATAAGAGAGGGCAAGCTGGAGCAAGGAAACAAGAGTTTGGTAAATAACAGTGTTTAAAAAATATCTAAGTATTAAAGAGCTTAAAAACCATGTTGGATATCTGAATTTTTTGTTTTAATTCTTTAAAATGAAAGAAAATTCAGAACCTGGTGATTTTTGCTAGACAGCTCATCACTTTCTGCTTGCAAATGACATGTGCTAGGCAGTTAGCATTCAGGACTGGAAGGAGTGATTAGCTTGGGCTCACCACACTGTCATACAACCTTACCCATGGCTGGCAAAATACCTATCAGTGATACAGCAGCAGCAACAGCAGCAGCAGCCTTGTCATCTCACACTGAGAAAGGAGGGCTGGTGCTGGTGGATAAGTGACAGAAAGTTTGATGTCTGGCCATTTGTCACTGCAAAAACTCCAACAGACAAAAGGAAGTGCAGCAGATGTGCAATCCTAGGACAACTCAGGTGAAATAAATGCTCAAACCTCCACCCCCATATTTTATATGTGCATCTAGAGCAACAGGCCAGGCACTACACCACACGATGGACTTCTCTCCACCGCAGGTTCTGCAGATGTCTTCACGGCCATGATTTAATTCCACTGTCTCCTATCAGGCCGGTATATAGTCTTGCTCTTTCTTTTTCCAAGATCCTCCCTAAGGCTATGATCCTACTTTAAGAGGCAAGAGAAATATTAGTCAACAAGTAGCTCTTCTCAAATTGAGTATATGTACACATTGGAAAATTCCTCAGAGGCCAAGATGGAGTAGAAACAAGGGGTGGATATTGTTGGGAGGCAAGTCTCCATGGATCTCTCACAATTTCACACATTTTTGCACACAGAGGAAGCTTTTGTTCCAGACTACCTTCAAACAGCAAAGAGACTTGAAAGATAGAGAGTTCCTTCTTGTGGAGGAAATGGTAGGTTTGTTTATTGTCCTGTATTAAGAGAGGTAACATCTCCCCTGGGACTATTGAGGTTGAGATGGGTCTCAACAGGACTATTGAGAGGTTGGGTGGGTCTATTTGCAGCCTGCTATGAAAGATTTAGGTTTCCTAATCTTGGGGGCTAATCTTAAGGGAAATCAACCCTGAATACTCATTGGAAGGACTGATGCTCAAGCTGAAACTCCAGTATTTTGGCATCTGATGCCAACAGCTGATTCATTGGAAAAGTACCTGATGCTGAGCAAGATTGAGGGCAGAAGGAGAACAGGGCATCAGAGGATGAGACGGCTGGATGGCATCACCAATGCAATGGACATGAACTTGGGCAAACTTTGGGGGATGGTGAGGGACAGAGAGGCCTGGCATGCTGCTGTCAGTGGGGTCACAAAGAGTCAGACACAACTGAGTGACTGAACAACAATAAAATCTTGAGGTTCCTCAGTTATCACACAAACTCATTGCATGGGCTGCATTTCTGGAACTTCTGCCTCACCTCTGTGAGTGGTGGGCAAAAAAGGGAACCAATGCCAACCTGAAGCTCATGCTGCTTCCATTGCCATGAATAATAAAGTTCTTTGTCTCTAAGACAGGAGTCTTGTATTTCCTGCTTGCATCCTTGAAACTACAGCAGGCTGACTTGCTAGGCTGCCAGCAGAGTGAAACTACAGATCCTTCATAGTCTGGACAATCACTTCTCTGTAGTTTTGTCTAGTACTCAGTATCAACTTAGTTCCAAGAACACTTTGTTTTCTCCCCTTTGTCTATGTACCTCTGACATTTATATAAATCCTATTATGACACGATTGAAAGTCAATATTCAAATGAATGTCTTTTTCTCATGGCACTTAATGTTCCTAAGACAAAGGTCCATGCTTTAATCATTTTTGTAACTTCAACTATTAGTATAAAGTAGATGCTTAATAAATGAATCAAGCTAGGGGATTTGAAACAGCCAACTTGAGTTCTCCAGATATTATCTATCTTCTTGGCGCAGTAAACTCTCCATCTGGTTCCTACTTATGCATGAAGTTTTAAGATATTTTTGTCAAATCATAGATTCAGCCATCATGACAACTGTTAGCATCAAGTACCCACAATTTCATTTGGCGGTAGCAAAACTATAAGAATGATCTATAACTGAGAGGCACAAAGAGGCTAGTGCAGTGATTCTGCTTGTTGGAAAACCACAGCAAAAAGTCTTGCTGTAATTGAGTATTTCTCCAAATGTTTTTGCCTATATTCTAGGAAAAACACAGTCTGCGAGTAAAATGTTCTTACCAGGAATATGGCATCTTTTCTGAGATTCCAGTGTCTCAGCATATAGAAAGTAACAGTACCATAGTTTTCAAGACTAACTGTGATCCTTCCATAATTTTCCCCAGAAGAACAAACTCATTTCTTTACCTTCCCTGACCTCTTGATTCTCTTCTTTTTTTTTCCCCTTTTTTTCTCTCCTCTTTTTCCCCCTCTTACCCCACTAATGGATAGATCTGAATGACAGATGTGCAAGGAAGCAACGGTGGTTCCCAGTGTTCCCAGCAATTACATACGGTGGTAGTGGTTTAGTCGTAAGTTGTCTCCACTCTTGCAACCCCGTGGACTGTAGCCTAACAGGCTCCTCTGTCCATGGGATTCTCCAGGCAAGAATAGTGGAGTGGGTTGCCATTTCCTTCTCCAGGGGATCTTCCCAAACCAAGAATTGAACCCGGGTCGCCTGCATTGCAGGCAGATTCTTTACCAACTGAGCTATGAGGGAAGCCCTGCTGGTGTCATTTCCTAAGAGGGGACATTAGGTGAGAACAAATTTCCGTGGGAAGAGATTTATAGTTAGAGTGAAATAGGAACATTTTATTTCCTCAATATCTTTTTTTTTTTAAGGGAAATAAAAATTTCCTCTATACAAGCATAGTTTGATCATAACTTTAGTATTCGGCACAATTCAAAAACTCATTTTGCACCAAAGCGAAGAAATATATTTGAAACTGCTTCCCCAATCCTCTTACACTCAATTCCCAAGAAAAAGCAAAAGGTATAAAATTTTGCAGATTCTACAATATCCTTTAGTTATAAGAAACTGGTATGTATAAGACAGATTTCTAGAGATGTAAATAAATCTTGCTAAAATGAAATCAAAGTTGCCCAAAAGTTTGTAATAGATATTGATAAGGACTAATGAAAGACACTGTCTTTATTTCTACCTTTGAAGATCATAATTATAATTAAATAGCTTTACCCACATTACTGTATTTTAAGACTGATTAATTCACCTTTATTGCTTCTTCTGTTCCTTACCCCTCACTGACAACACTCTGTGATTTAAAATAATTTGAGACACTGCTTTCTAATATGAAAGAAAAAAAGGAACAAATGATATACTCTAATAACCTAAAGGCAAGTGTTTGACTTTCAACTCAGCCATTTACCAGTTTGTGGCAAATCCCTTTAGTTTAACTAACTTCAGTTTCCTTATCTGTAAAGTGTCAAATACACAGTGTCAACCTTAAGGGTTTTGTGGTGGTTAAATAATACAAAAGGGTTTCCATACAACTTGTTACATGGCGAATATTCAAAGATTAATACTAGTTACCATTTTGTGAGACTTATGACATGTCAGGCACTATGCCGAACACTTTAACGTTTAGTAGCTTATTTAATAAAGTATGTATTATTAAAAGTCCTGTTTTACTGATGAGGACATTGGCATCAAAGAAATTAAATAATTTATCCGAGGCCATAGAATTAGTCATTAACTGCATAAGGCTAGAAGCCCAGCCAGATTTTCTGACTCTGGGTCCAGGATTCTTTCCAATAAATATAAACAACTGGGAATAGATGTAAACTGGTTCCATTTCATGCTTCAATCTAGCCAAACAAACTGCCACTTGCTTTCTCACAAACATACCACAGGGTCACATCTTTACAAATTTCATGAATAAGTTTGATTTGAGATAATTTCTGATTCAGGAGCTGGGATTTGCTGATCTCCGAAGCCACTTTGCTAACTAAAGTCCGTCTAGTCAAGGCTATGGTTTTTCCAGTGGTCATGTATGGATGTGAGAGTTGGACTGTGAAGAAGGCTGAGCGCCCAAGAATTGATGCTTTTGAACTGTGGTGTTGGAGAAGACTCTTGAGAGTCCCTTGGACTGCAAGGAGATCCACCCAGTCCATTCTGAAGATCAGCCCTGGGATTTCTTTGGAAGGAATGATGCTAAAGCTGAAACTCCAGTACTTTGGCCACCTCATGTGAAGAGTTGACTCATTGGAAAAGACTCTGATGCTGGGAGGGATTGGGGGCAGGAGGAGAAGGGGACAACAGAGAATGAGATGGCTGGATGGCATCACTGACTCCATGGCCATGAGTCTGAGTGAACTCCGGGAGTTGGTGATGGACAGGGAGGCCTGGCATGCTGCGATTCATGGGGTCGCAAAGAGTCAGACACGACTGAGTGACTGAACTGAACTGAAGCCACTTTTGCTTTCTAGGGCAGAAGTTGAGATCAAGGGCACCTACTGTAATGGGAGATAACAACTATCCTTACATCTGAGTTCAGTAAAGCATCAACCCCCCTCAAGAGGTTTAACTCTCTCCTCAGCTGTCTGCATTTGAACCTTAGGAATAGTCCACTGTAGACCTTCTTTTCCTGCTCCCAACCTTAGCGTGTTGAATCTTTTCCCCTTTCCAGTGACGTTACTCCAAACATTTTTCAAGCTTCTTAAATATAAGTGGCTCTCTTCATAGTGGCCTTATGTCTGGTACAGATGCCATCCTAGTACCCTATCCCTCACTTGGCTCCATATTTTCATTCATGTTTCTATTAAGGGTCTAAGCTCTAGTCTGATCTCCCCTATAATCAGGTTCATAGTTTCATATTTATATTCTTGTGTATATATTAAAAACTTGCCTAAGGATCTTTTGGTTTTCCCAAGTGGCTCAGTGGTAAAGAATCTGCCAGCCAATGCAGGAGATAGAGGTTCTATCCCTGGGTCAGGAAGATCCCCTGGAGAAGGAAATGGCAACCCACTCCAGTATCCTTACCAGGGGAATCCCATGGAGCAGAGGAGCTCAGCAAGCTACATTCCATGGGGTTGCAAAAGAGTCGCACATGACTCAGCAACTAAACAACAACAAAGAAATTTTTATAGTAAAATAGTATATATTTCTTGGAAATTTTTCAAACAGTATAGACATAAAAGTGGAAGCCAACCCTCCTAATCTTACTCTACTTCTTGAAGGTGAATAGTACTAGTAATTTAGTATGCATTACTCTACCCTCTTCTGTATATAACAGCTACCAGTGCATGCATGTTCATTTGCTCAGTCATGTCCAACTCTGCGACCTCATGGTTTGTAGCCCACCAGGCTCCTCCATCCCTGGGATTTCCCAGGCAAGAATAGTGGAGTGGGTTGCCATTTCTTTCTCCAACATATACCCACTTGCATATAAATATGTATATGGTATATTATATAAATTTACATATATATTATGACTTCTCTGGTGGCTCAGATGGTAAAATGTCTGTCTACAATGCGGGAGACCCGGGTTCGATCCCTGGGTTGGGAAGATCCACTGGAGAAGGAAATGGCAATCCACTCCAGTATTATTGCCTGGAAAATCCCATGGACAAAGGAGCCTAGTAGGCTACACTCCATGGGGTCACAAAGATTCAGACAATACTGAGTGACTTTGCTCACTTACATATATATTATTTATTGCATATGCAGCAAATATATACATTATATATATATATATATATATAATTTCTTTGCATAAATTGATAATGGATAAATGGAAACATAGACTCTGCAATTTGCTTTCTTCAATAAACAATATGTCATAGACACATTTCCATGTCAATACATATAGAAACACCTAGTTCTTTTTGATAACACTATGATAAGAAAACCTTCCTAAGTGAACAATGCAAAGAAATAGAGGAAAACTATAGAATGGGGAAGACTAGAGATCTCTTCAAGAAAATTAGAGATACCAAGGGAACATTTCATGCAAAGATGGGAACAATAAAGGACAGAAACAGTATGGAACTAACAGAAGCTGAAGATATTAAGAAGAGGTGGCAAGAATATACAGAAGAATTATACAAAAAAGATCTTCATGACCCAGATAACCATAATGGTGTGATCACTCACCTAGAGCCAGATATCTTACAGTGCAAGGTTAAGTGGGCCTTAGGAAGCATCACTACAAACAAAGCTAGTGGAGGTGATGGAATTCTAGCTGACCTATTTCAAATCCTAACAGATGATGCTGTGAAAGTGCTGCTCTCAATATGCCAGCAAATTTGGAAAACTCAGCAGTGGCCACAGGACTGGAAAAGGCCAGTTTTCATTCCAATCCCAAAGAAGGGAGAGGCCAAACAATGTTCAAACTACCACACAGTTGCACTCATTTCATATGCTAGCAAAGAGATGCTCAAAATTCTCTAAGCTAGAATTCCAGAATGGTCAAGCTGGATTTTGAAAAGTCAGAGGAACCAAAGATTAAATTGCCAACATTTGTTGGATCATAGAAAAAGCAAGAGAATTCCAGAAAACCACCTACTTCTGCTTCATTGACTATGCTAAAGCCTTTGAATGTATGTCTTTTTCCACAACAAACTGTGGAAAATTCTTCAAGAGATGGGAATACCAGACCACCTTACCTGTCTCCTGAGAAATCTGCATGCATGTCAACAACCAATAGTTAGAACCGGACATGGAACAAAAGACTGGTTCCAAATTGGGAAAGGGATATATCAAGGCTGTAAATTGTCACCCTGCTTATTTAACTTATATGCAGAGTACATCACATGAAATGCCAGACTGGATGAAGCACAAGCTGGAATTAAGATTGCGGGGAGAAATATCAATAACCTCAGATATGCAGATGATACCACCCTTAGCACAGAAAGCAAAGAGGAACTAAAGAGCCACTTGATGAAGGTGAAAGATAAGAATTAAAAAGGTGGCTTAAAACTCAACATTCAAAAAATGAACATCATGGCATCCATTTCCATCACTTCATGGCAAATAGATGAGTAACAATGGAAACAGAGAGAGATTTTATTTTCTTGGGCTCCAAAATCACTGCAGATGGTGACTACAGCCATAAAATTAAAAGATGCTTGCTCCATAGAAGACTATTATGACAAATCTAGACAGCATATTAAAAAGCAGAGACATTACTTAGCTGACAAAGGTCCATATATTCATGCTATGGTTTTTCCAGTAGTCATGTATGGATGTGAGAGTTGGACCATAAAAAAGGCTGAGCACCAAAGAATTGATGCTTTGGAATTGTGGTGTTGGAGAAGACTCTTGGGAGTCACTTGTACTGAAAGGAGATCAAAGCACTCCATCCTAAAGGAAATCAACCCTCAATATTCATTGGAAAGACTGATGCTGAAGCTGAAACTCCAATACTTTGGCCACCTGATGTGATGAACTGACTGATTAGAGAAGACCCTGATGCTGGGAAAGACTGAAGGCAGGAGAAGGGGGTGACAGAGGACGAGATGGTTGGATGGCATCACCAACTCAATGCACATGAGTTTGAGCAAGCTCCAGAAGATGGTGAAGGAGAGCAAAGCCTAGGATGCCACTGTCCATGGCATCACAAAGAGCTGGACACGACTGACAGACTGAACAACAACAATACTCTACTATATCAGTGTACTCTATTTAGCCAATTTCATACTGATGGACATTCATATTCTTCCCAGTTTGGGAGATATTATAACCAACACTGCAATAAATATCCTTGGAAATAAGTGTTTAAGTATTTTTATAGGATGCATTCCCAGAAGTGGAATTGCTGAGTCAACGGGTATACACAGGTAAAATTTTGATAGACATTGTCAAATCACCCTCTTCCTCATTGTATTTGAGAGTACTTATTTCCCAAAATATTCTCCAACATTGAATATAAGCAACTTTTTTTCACAATATGATAGGCATAAAAACCTTATTTCAATTTATAATTCATCAACTATTAATGAAATTCAATATTACAGTTTCAATTCTACCGCCCATGAAGGTCTATTAGAGTTGCATCTTAATTCAGTCTAGGTTTCCTGCTGATGTCCCTGATGACTCATCACTACCACATTTTAGACAGACACTTTGATCATCTACCATCCCCATCACTTTATACAAGAACCTGAAGCCCAGAGAGGTTGGAGACATGTCAGCGCTCAAGTTGATACACAGTGAAATTGAAACTGAGGAGGGCCAATGCAGTTACATTCTTTCTTGTTACTAGTTACTGTCCTAAGCAGATATTAAATTCTTATTCATTTTAATGTCTGTCCATTGTGTCTGACATGCTGCAGTAAGTACTAGATAACTTTTTATTAAATAAATGAGTTGAAATAAAACAAGCTCTTTTGTTCTCTTATAGTAAGAAGATGTATCAGTAGATGTCCCTAGTGATTATAACATTGAAAGCAAAAAGACAACACTAGGTTTTTATTTATTTCCTATAATGTGATATCCAAATCATATTTGTGGTAATATAGAAAAATACAGATATACACAAAATATTTAACAGACAAGATTATTCAACCAAGTGGGTAATTATCAATGACATTTTACTTTGTAGCTAAAAGCAAAGCCTTCAGAATAAGAACTAGGGTCCAGCAACACAGAGAGCAGAAGGATATGGTTAAATTACTTACAGTAAGGATACATAAGAGACTCAGGTTCAATCCTGGGTTGGGCAGATCCCTGAAGGAGAACATTGCAACCCATCCAGTATTCTTGCCTGGAGAATCCTCATGGACAGAAGAGCCTGATGGGCTACTAATGTGACTGGGCATGCATGCACATGCACACAGAAATGAAAAGTGAAAGTGTTAGTCACCCAGTCATGTCCAACTCTTTGCAACCCCATGGACTGTAGCCCACCAGGTTCCGCTATCCATGGGATTTCCCAGGCAAGAATACTGGGGTGGGTTGCTATTTCCTCCTCCAGGAGATCTTCCCAACCTAGGGATCAAACTTGGGTCTCCCAATTTACAAGAAGATTCTTTAAGGATCTTTACAAAATGGTCAGCCTCAAATTTTTCCTGAAGGAAAAATAAGAGAACTACAGTGGAAGGAATCTAGTCATGAGCAAATGTAGGAAGCTGAGCTCTAGGGAACAACTGGAATTGGGCCTAGGAACTTCCTTCCTCTTTTCTGCTTGCACCCATGTAACCTAATAACCACACCATTCTCCACATCCCATAATGTTCCATCATCCCCGCCACATATCCCTCATTCTAAGAGGACATCAATTAACTGTACTCATTTTTATTGCGGTAAAATTACCACAAACTTAGTGATTTAAAACAATACCCATTTATTACCTCATAACTCTTTAGGTTAGAAGTCTAGGCAGAGAATAGCTGGGCCTGAGCTCCTTGCTCACTGTTTCATAAGGCTGAAATCAAGGTGTAGTTCATTCACACTGTTGGAAGGATACAGTTCCTTCTTTTTGTAGGACATAGACCACATTTTCTTGCTAGCTGTTGACTCTTAGCTCCCAGAGGCTGCCCTTGGGTTATAGTAATATATGGTAATACCTCATAAGGCCATATCACAGTCTGGCAGCTCACTTCAAAGCCAACAGAAGCATCTCCCTCCAGTCTGCTGTGACAGTAATACATGTGACATAAGGTAATCATGTGAGTGACCATCACCTTTGTTGTGTCATATAACTTAATGAAGGGAGCTACTGCTCCATCACAGTCACAATTTCCATCCACACTCCAGGGAAGTGGATTATTCAAGGCACGAATGCTAGGAATCTTAGGAACCATCTCAGAATTCTGCCTGCCACATAAATACAGCAGAGAGAAGCCCAAGGTGACTCTGACAAAATACTAATGACTAGCAGGTATGACAAAAGATGCCAAGCCCCATTAACAGCCTAGGAAATGGGAGTAACAACCATGAGACAACAACCAGGAAATGTTTTAAACAAGGAAGAATATATTCTGAAGAGTTTTAACAGATTTTGTTGATTTGAAAATGATCATGTATGATATATCTTAAGACATAAGTAGTTGAGATTTCTGAGTTTTCAAAACATCAATTAATGGTATTATATCAATAATAAAATCAGTATTTTCCTACTTAAAAATAATTCAATATAATCAAAATACTAAAAACCAATAACATAATCACAAAACATTACCTGGACTTGGAGAAATAAATCAATATCAATCTTTTAAATTATACTTCTATAAAGCTGCTACCTAAACATTGTTTATTCATTTTCTAAATACATAGGCTTTTGTTCACATCCATGAAAACTCTGCCTTATTTCTTAGTCAGCCTACATTCTTTTACAACTGATAATAGAGCATTTCTTCTTTTTATGAACTCTTTCATATTCCACTAAATCTATATTCTCATTTTCCTTTATTTGGTTTTTAATGAAGTCAGTCAGTCCTTTCCCTTTCCAGTTAATTTTTTAAATAGAATTTCACTGATGCTGAAACACCCACTGTCTGCTGTTACCTACAAGCAAAATCCTTATCACCCATGGGAAATGAATTGAATATTTCAAGCAAATAAACACAAACAGTTGTGACTCTGAATGACTAATTCATTCGCTTGGCTATATCCTTGGTTAGGCTGAGTTGAGCTTAGTGATTTAAACCTGCTGTCCAGCAGAACTGAAATATAATGATGGTTCTATCAGACAAGCATAAGAGCTGCTAAAGATTTTTTCTTTATTTTCTTTTCCTCAAATTACATCTAAGCATGGGAACTAAAAACATTCATTATTTATTTTTGCAAATTTTATTTTAAATTTTTATTACTGAAGTTTCAAACATGACCACAAGTTGTGGCAAGAGTACTCTAAATAAAAGGTGCCCATTTCACCACCTATTACAATTTCAACAACATATTAACACATGACAAGCTTGTTCTACTATACCTTTACCCCCTCCTCCCTCAATTATTTTTAAGTAAATCCCACATATCATATCACAGAGATATTTTGGCATGTATCTCTAAAACAGGAGACTCCTTCCAGAAAGAGGAAAATATAATCACATGCAATAAATTATTACTTAAGATCATCAAACATCCAGACTATGTTCATATATACTTGACTGTCTTATAAATTTTAAAAACATGAATCATTAAATCAAGATTCAGACGGTCCACACATTGAGATAGCTGGTATGTCTTTTAAAACCTTATTGCTTTTATTTCTTGCATTTGTTTTTGTTAAAGATACTTGATCCTTTATCCTGCAGACTTTTCCAAAATATATCATGCTAACTGCATACCAGTGATGTCATTTATTGAGTTCCTTTGTCCCCTATATTTCCTATAAATTGGTAAATAAATCAAGATGCTTGATCAGATTCAGATTTTTCTTTTTTCTAGGAAGATATCTTGTGGATAATATCAAATACTTCTACCAAAATAAGTTACACATATCATCTTTCTTTTAGATGTTATCAACTACTGATGATTATTTCTTAGACCCGTTAATCTATTGGTGGGGGCAAAATAGTGATATTTGTCATTTCTTTTCCATTTATTAGCTAGAATATTTTTATAAGGGAAATGTTCCTTCACTAATAACTTAGTTCAGTTCAGTTCAGTCACTCAGTTGTGTCCAACTCTTTGCAACCCCGCAGCACGCCAGGCATCCTTGTCCATCACCAACTACTGGAGTTCACTCAAACTCACGTTACTGAAGTACAATTATATAAAAATGAGGACAAATACTTGATTCTTTCTCTTTACAAGATTTCAAAAAATGTCATCAATGAGTTGTTTTTAATACCATTATAAACCCACGAAACTAAGCATATTTGATGTATCCACCATAGTTTTTGTATTAATTGATGATCAAATTATTTCATTTTTGACCGGTAGATGCTTATTCAGGTTGCCTTCTGAAGTCCTTTTATATGACCCAAAAGTCTTTGTTACCTTTCTTTCTGATACTACAGAATATTTCAGGCTCACTTTGTACATTTCTTTTTGTCCCGTATATAAAATGAGCCATGGCGCCAAAACAAAACACAAGTTCGTTTTAATGTAAGTGATAAAGCCCATAATCTGAATACCAGAAAAGCAGTCTTTGCTGTTGGATGGTCATTCCTTTTAGATATTTTCAGTGTACAGAGGTAGGGAAAAAAAATTAAAGATAAAATATATTGCTCGTGAATATTGATAATTACAACTCAGATTAGAATTTATAGAGTTATGTGAGTTCTTTGTTTGCTTGTTTTGGAGAACAGCATTCAGTTCAGTTGCTCAGTCATATCCGACTCTTTGTGACCCCACGGAATGCAGTACCCCAGGCATCCCTGTCCATCACCAACTCCTGAAGTTTGCTCAAACTCATGTCCATCGAGTCGGTGATGCCATCCAACTATCTCATCTTCTGTCGTCCCCTTCTCCTCCTGCCTTCAATCTTTCCCAGCATCAGAGTCTTATCCCAAGAGTCAGTTCTTTACATCAGGTGGCCAAAGTATTGGAGTTTCAGCTTCAGCATCAGTCTTTCCAATGAATGTTGAGGGTTTATTTCCTTTAGGATTGACTGCTTTGATCTCCTTGCAGTCCAAGTGACTCTCAAGAGTCTTCTCCAACACCACAGTTCAAAAGCATCAATTCTTTGGCAATTATTGAGATTTAATTCACATATCATATAATTCACCCTCTTAAGGTATACAGTGTTTCTGGTATATTCACAGATTTCTGCAACCATCACCACCATCAGTTTTAGAACATTTCTATCACCACCCTAATGGCAGAAAGTGAAGAGGAATTAAAGAGCCTTTCATGATGGTGAAAAAGGAGAGTGAAAATGCTGGCTTAAAACTCAGTATTAAAAAAACTAAGATCATGGCATCTGTTCCCATCACTTCATGGCAAATAGAAGGGAAAACATGGAAACAGTGACAGACTTTATTTTCTTGGGCTCCAAAATCACTGTGGATGGTGATGGCAGCCATGAAATTAAAAAGACATTTCTACTTGGAAGAAAAGCTATGACAAACTTAGACAGCATATTAAAAAGTAGAAAAGCTATGACAAACCTAGACAGCATATTAAAAAGCACAGACATCACTTTGCCAACAAAGGTTTATATAGTCAAAGCTATAGTTTTCCCAGTAGTCATGTATGGATGTGAGAGTTGGACCATAAGATTGAATGCCAAAAAATTGATGCTTTCGATTTTTGGAGAAGACTCTTGAGAGTCCCTTGGACAGGACAGCAAGGAGATCAAACCATTCAATCCTAAAGGAAACCAGTCCTGAATATTCATTGGAAGGACTGATGTGAAGCTGAAGCTCCAATACTTTGGCCACCTGATGCAAAGAGCCAACTCACTGGAAAAGACCCTGATGCTGGAAAAGAAGGCAGAAAAAGAATGACAGGGGATGAGATGGTTGGATGGCATAACTGACTCAATGGACATGAGTTAGAGCAAACTCTAGGAGATGGTGAGGGACAGGGAATCCTACCATGCTGCAGTTCATGGGGTCGCAAAGAGTCAGACATGACTTGGCAACTGAACAACTCGTCAGCTATTACCCTCCCCAAGTCTCCACATTCTTCTTCTTCCCACTAACTTTAAATACAAGCACTAACCTACTTTATGTCTCTACATATTTGTCTATTCTGGATATTTCATATAAATGGAGTCATATATTGATAATATATGATCTTTTGTGAATGTGTTCCATTACTTAGTGTTAGGTTTTTAAAGTTCATCCATGTTGTAGCAAGTATCAATACTTCATTCCTTTTTATGGCTGAATAATATTCCATTGTATGGATAGACCACATTTTATTTGTTTATTCTTTCATCAGCTGATGAATATTTGGCTTATTTTTACTCCTTGGCTATCATGAGTAATGCTGCTATGAATATTAATATGCAACTTTTTATGTTAACATTTTAAAATATTTCTCTAGAAGTACAATTGCTAGATCAAATGATAATTCTATGTTCAACTCTTTGAAGCACTATCAGATAGTTTTCCAAGTGACTACATCAAATCACATTCTACCAGGAGTGTATGATACTATGATTTCTCCACATCTTTGACAACATTTATTACTATCTGATTTTTTGTTATAGCCATTATGCATGTGAAATGGTCTCTCATTCTAATCTGGGTTTGTATTTCCCTGATGGCTAATGATATTAAGCATCTTTTCATGTGCCTGTTGACAATTTGTATATCTTCTCTAGATAAAATTCTATTCATATCATTTGAACATTTTTTTTCTAAATTGTGTTATCTTTTTAACTGAGTTGTTCAAGTTCTTTGTATATTTTAGATATAAGTCCCTTATCAAATATATGATTTGTGATTATTTTGTCCCAGTCTGTGGACTGTTCACAGTCTGACCCTAACCTACACTACCAACTTTATCCCTTGCCTCTTACTTTGATGAACTTTATAGTCTAACCATGGCTTACTTTCTGGCCTTCTATGTAGAGTCCTGAAATTCTAATTGAAGATTCTTCTCTTCCTCTTAAACTCTAACTAAACTTCCAGAAGATTGAAGCCTTCTCCAGATGACCCGCTAACTGCTACTGCGAAGTCACTTCAGTCGTGTCTGACTCTATGCGACCCCATAGATGGCAGCCCACCAGGCTCCCCTGTCCCTGGGATTCTCCAGGCAAGAACACTGGAGTGGGTTGCCATTTCCTTCTCCAATGCAGAAAAGTGAAAAGTGAAAGTGAAGTTGCTCAGTCGTGTCCGACGCTTAGCGACCCCATGAACTACAGCCTACCAGGCTCCTCCATCCATGGGATTTTCCAAGCAAGAGTACTAGAGTGGGGTGCCATTGCCTTCTCCACCAGATGACCTGAAGAAGATGATAATCCAATTATCTTTTCATATATGCATCTCCTATAATATCTAACTTGACTGATCTAATATCTAATTTGGCTGACACAAGCAAAACTGAATTAATTATGAGATAACCTGCATGCTATTGACCTACTGACTCTCAGGACAACAGAAATTCAGAGAAAGATCAAATAAATGTGGTCTATGGAAGTTAGAGAAAATATCTTCCTGCAAGATGTAGAACTTGAGCTAGAATCTTATATAAATAAGAAGGTATCTTTTTAGAAACATATCTACATATTCCAATGACTAGTAATATTCCTCTCCCTGCCAATTTCATTCAGAGTTTAAACCTGTTTCCTAAAGTACAGCCTGAGGGAGAATAAGTACAGCTCTTTCATAGCCTTTATATATGCAGACGCTTATTAAATTGCAACCAATGTTTTTTACTCCAGGCTTCATCTCACCTCCTCAGTTATCGCTCATGTTCTTAAAAGAATCTCCTAGGATCTTCCTTAGACTGATCCTACAACACTTATTTATCCCAGGAAATTTGGATTATGATTAGACTTATTTAAGAATTGAAACAGCCACCTAACTAAATATTGTCCATTTATAAATGGGAGATAGCAGGGTATAATAGAGCGGATCTGTTAGCCTTTACAGAAGCTTATTTTTTTCCAATTTCCCTTATTAAAATAACTGTTTTTCATTAAGCCTTACCCCCAAACTATGATTCTGCATTTGCAAGATCTTTCAGGATCTTGATGTATAATTTTTATGACTCTGAAAAAATATACTAGTTTATAGCATCTAAGTGCTCTCCCACATGTGATCTTGCTTAAATTTCAAATATTCCTTACCCATGCTTGTTCTGCTATCTCCAGTTTGAAGTTCATTTCTTCAAAGTCAAAAAGGGGGAGGGAAAAAAACCTGCATTTGGTAAGAGTTAGTTCAAAAAGTATAGAACTGAGAACTGAAAAACTGAGTTTCCCCCCTCCCCCTTAGTTCAATTACATTGTGTTTGTGCCTTCGGGTAAAATTCACAATCAATACTGACTCCACTTCTTCATCTGTATAAAGAAGCAAGGCTAAGTAATTATTGGAACTTTCCTCCATGTATGTCTTCAGTCATTACTTTGCTGACAAAGATCTGTATGATCAAAGCTATGGTTTTTCCAGTAGTCATGTATGGACGTGAGAGTTGGACCATAAAGAAAGCTGAGCATCGAAGAATTGATGCTTTTGAACTGTGGTACTGGAAAAGGTTCTTGGACCTCAAGGAGATCAAACCAGTCAATCATAAAGGAACTCAATCCTGAATATTCATTGGAAAGACTGATGCTGAAGCTGAAGCTCCAAAACTTTGGGCACCTGATGCAAAGAACTGAGTTATTGGAAAAGACTTTGATGCTGGGAAGGATTGAAGGCAGGAGAAGGAAATGACAGAGGATGAGATGGTTGGATGGCATCACTGACTCAATGGACATGAGTTTGAGCAAGCCCTGGGAATTGGTGATGGACAGGGAAGCCTGGAGTGCTGCAGCCCATGGGTAGCAAAGAGTCAGACATGACTGAATGACTGAACTGAACTGATGTCTTCAGTAAGTGTCCTTTCCACTGTCTGGTTGAGTTACAAATCTTTTAATATTCAAGAGGCTCCCTGCCAGCATCTTCCTTGGTAAGGTCAATTTTCTCCTACCCTGAGATTTTTTTAGCCCATGTAATTGCTAAACAATTTACAGAATTTTCATAAAGCCTACAAATCAGCCATTTTCCTCACTCATATATGGTCACCTGCTTAGAAATCTCAGTCTTTTGCAAGAAGTCCTGTAAGATTTCTGACTTTGATCCCCACCATTATTGCAACCTTTGTCATTAAAATCCAAACAACTTGGGCGGTGTGAAAGAGGCTATAACTTCTATGTGACGACAGTCACCAGAGAGGCCTAGAAGTCAAAGACAAGACTCTGTAGTTCTCATAACTGCAGTGCAGTGGCAATGCTTAGTTGCTCAGTCGTGTTTGACTCTTTGTGGCCCCGTGGGCTGAAGCCCACTATACTCCTCTGGAATTCTCCAGGAAAAGATACAGGAGCAGGTTGCCATTTCCTACTCCCAGGGATCTTGTCGACCCAGAGATCAAACTCACATCTCTGTGTCTCTTGCATCAGCAGGCAGATTCCTTACAACTAGCACCACTTGTGAAGCCCCAGATCCACAATATAACTAACATGCAACTACTGTATAACTGCTGCTGCTGCTGCTACTGCTGCCCCATCCCTGGGATTCTCCAGGCAAGAACACTGGAGTGGGTTGCCATTTCCTTCTAACATACGCTAAATAGTACCTAATTAAAATGTACAATTTGATGTTTTGATTTATACACACACCTGAAAGAGCTATCGCCACAATTACAATAAGGACCATAGCCATCATTATTAAAAGCTTTTTCCATCCCTTTTAATCTATCTTACCCCTTCCTCATGTACCCTTCTGCTGTTTTAGATATTTAAGAGATATGGCCTCTTTTGGGAATGGGGATCAGAAATTCTGCTTTTAACTGGCTTGCAAAGAGATCCCCTAAATATCAAAGTTGAAAAACCTTTGCCTTGGGGAAGGAACTTCACATTTTTAAAATATATTCAATTTGGGGCTTCCATCCATGAATGAATAACTTTTTTTCCTCTAGATTATTTTTTGACGTTTTTTTAAGTCTTTTTTTTTCCCTATTGCTTACGATATGTGTTCTATTTCAACTATTCCATCCTTCTCTTCTGTTTTTTAAAATTTCAAGCCAAAGTAGCTATACAGTCATAATTACTATAAACATACAGAACTGTGACATAGAGTTCTAAGAGAAGATGGGTGATAATTCAAATCTCTGAACTTTACAATATTCTGAGTAAAACTATAAAAGGCTTATACTTCATCATACAGAAATTTTCAAACACTTCCATATATACAAAGTTTCCAAAAATGTATAATATACATTTTCAAGAGACATGATTCACCTCAAAGTCCTAGATAATTAATTTAGAAAGCTGTTTTTTTTTAAGTGTTCATCACGATTTCATAAGTGAAAATTTAAAATTATTTGGACTTTACTGAACATATGTTAGGTCCATGAATCAAGGCAAATTGGAAGTGGTCAAACAGGAGATGGCAAGAGTGAACGCTGACATTCTAGGAATCAGTGAACTAAAATGGACTGGAATAGGTGAATTTAACTCAGATAACCATTATATCTACTACTGTGGGCAGGAATCCCTTAGAAGAAATGCAGTAGCCATCATGGTCAAAAAAAGAGTCCAAAATGCAGTACTTGGATGCAATCTCAAAAACAACAGAATGATCTCTGTTCATTTCCAAGGCAAACCATTCAATATCACAGTAATCCAAGTCTATGCCCCAATCAGTAATGCTGAAGAAGCTGAAGTTGAACGGTTCTAGGAAGACCTACAAGACCTTTTAGAACTAACACCCAAAAAAGATGTCCTTTTCATTATAGGGGACTGGAATGCAAAAGTAGGAAGTCAAGAACCACCAGGAGTAACAGGCAAATTTGGCCTTAGAATACGGAATGAAGCAGGGCAAAGGCTAATAGAGTTTTGCCAAGAGAATGCACTGGTCATAGCAAACACCCTCTTCCAACAACACAAGAGAAGACTCTACACATGGACATCACCAGATGGTCAACACCGACATCAGATTGATTATATTCTTTGCATCCAAAGATGGAGAAGCTCTATACAGTCAGCAAAAACAAGACTGGGAGCTGACTGTGGCTCAGATCATGAATTCCTTATTGCCAAATTCAGACTTAAATTGAAGAAAGTAGGGAAAACCACTAGACCATTCAGGTATGACCTAAATCAAATCCCTTATGATTATACAGTGGAAGTCAGAAATAGATTTAAGGGACTAGATCTGATAGACAGAGTGCCTGATGAACTATGGACGGAAGTTCATGACATTGTACAGGAGACAGGGATCAAGACAATCCCCGTGGAAAAGAAATGCAAAAAAGCAAAATGGCTGTCTGGGGAGGCCTTACAAATAGCTGTGAAAAGAAGAGAAGCGAAAAGCAAAGGAGAAAAGGAAAGATATAAACATCTGAATGCAGAGTTCCAAAGAATAGCAAGGAGAGATAAGAAAACCTTCCTTAGCAATCAATGCAAAGAAATAGAGGAAAACAACAGAATGGGAAAGACTAGAGATCTCTTCAAGAAAATTAGAGCTACCAAGGGAACATTTCATGCAAAGATGGGCTCAATAAAGGACAGAAATGGTATGGACCTAACAGAAGCAGAAGATATTAAGAAGAGATGACAAGAATACATAGAAGAACTGTACAAAAGAGATCTTCATGACCCAGATAATCATGATGGTGTGATCACTCACCTAGAGCCAGACATCCTGGAATGTGAAGTCAAGTGGGCTTTAGGAAGCATTTCTATGAACAAAGCTAGTGGAGGTGATGGAATTCCAGTTGATCTATTTCAAATCCTAAAAGATGATGCTATGAAAGTGCTGCACTCAATATGCCAGCAAATTTGGAAAACTCAGCAGTGGCCACAGGACTGGAAAAGGTCAGTTTTCATTCCGATCCCAAGGAAAGGCAATGCCAAAGAATGCTCAAACTACTGCACAATTGCACTCATCTCACAATCTAGTAAAGTAATGCTCAGAATTCTCCAAGCCAGGCTTCAGCAGTAAGTGAACTGTGAACTTCCAGATGTTCAAGCTGGCTTTAGAAAAGGCAGAGGAACCAGAGATCAAATTGCCAACCTCTGGTGGATCATCAAAAAGGCAAGAGTGTTTCAGGAAAACATCTATTTCTGCTTTATTGTCTACGCCAAAGCCTTTGACTGTGTGGATCACAACAGACTGTGAAAAATTCTGAAAGGGATGGGAATACCAGACCACTTGACCTGCCTCTTGAGAAACCTATATGCAGGTCAGGAAGCAACAGTTAGAACTGGACATGGAACAACAGACTGGTTCTAAATAGGAAAAGGAGTACATCAAGGCTGTATATTGTCACCCTGCTTATTTAACTTATATGCAGAGTACATCATGTGACATGCCAGGCTGAATGAGGCACAACCTGGAATCAAGACTGCAGGGAGAAATATCAATAAACTCAGATAATGCAGATGATACCACCCTAATGGCAGAAAATGAAGAAGAACTAAAGAGTCTCTTGATGAAAGTGAAAGAGGAGAGAAAAAAAGATGGCTTAAAATTCAACATTCAAAAAATGAAGATCTGGCATCTGGTCCCATCACATCATGGCAAATAGATGGAGAAACAATGGAAACAGCAAGAGACTTTATTTTCTTGGGCTCCAAAATCACTGAGGATGGTGACTGCAACCATGAAACTCAAAGACACTTTCTCCTTGGAAGAAAAGCAATGACAAACCCAGCAAGCATATTAAGAAGCAGAGACATTACTTTACCAACAAAGGTCTGTCTAGTCAAAGCTATGGTTTTTCTAATAGTCATGTACAGATGTGAGACCTGGACAATAAAAAAGGCTGAACACTGAGGAACTGATGCCTTCTAACTGTGGTGCTGGAGAAGACTCTTGAGAGTTCCTTGGACTGCAAGGAGATCAAACCAGTCAATCCTAAAGGAAATCAAACCTGAATATTCACTGGAAGGACTGATGTTGAAGCTGACGCTCCAATACTTTGGCCACCTGATACAAAGAGCTGACTCCCTGGAAAAGATCCTGATGCTGGGAAAGATTGATGGCAGGAGGAGAAGTGGGCAACAGAGGATGAGATTATTGGATGGTATCACCGACTCAATGGACATGAGTTTAACCAAACTTCAGGAGATGATGAAGGACAGGGAAGCCTGGCGTGCTGCAGTCCATGAGGTTTCAAAGAGTTGAACGTGAGTGAACGACAGAACAACAAAAGTTCAAATGGGGCTTCTTTTCAATGGGAATTTATATAGGGCATGAAATGTGATTACCAAAAACATTAAATAATTTATACTAGCAATATTAACATAGTTGACATTTTTCTTTACACTGTTCTTCAAATATGTTTTAAAAGGATTCAGATAAAAGTACAGTATTTGGAAGGTCCACTAAATGTGTTTATTACTTACTGTTGTAATAAAAGCGAACTGAAATCCCATCTCCATAATTAATGCTTTATGGTCTTATTTATTCTTTTGATCATTACAACTCCAGGCAAAATTTAGAAAACATAAAAAGCCCTTACATTTCAAATAGAAGCATTATTATTTTACTTCTGAGTAAAAGAAAGCACCATGAGTCATTGCCATCAAATGGAAAAAATGCCTTATGGTAAATGATGCCTCTTTTTATTGCTGTTGTAAAAGTCCTAGCTCTGAGAGTAACCTAGGAGGCACTGCAAGTGATTTTCTGTGAAATGAAATAAAACCAAATGATCAATGTGGAGACTAAAGTGTAACCTAGACTCAGAATTAAGCAGGAATGTTCATATCCTAGTTTTTATTACCAAGCTGCTGAAAGATGTTAAAATTATATGGGGTACGTAGGAATGAGGATATAACTAAAGAGTTTGGGCTTGGCATTCTCCTTCTCAAGGAAATGAGACAACCTCTCAAAGATATCATTTCATTCTTTGATTACACATCTAAAATACTTTTCTGAATTGTATAGGTTTATTAAATCTCTGTAAGAGTAAAGCACTCTATAAGGTATTTCTGTGATTTCTAGAAGGGCTAAATGAGGATGGCAAGATCCTTGATCACAGTGTTTCGACATTTTTTTTAATCTAACTGACTTCAAGTAACACCAAGATATCTCAACAGTATTTCATTTTTAAAAGTTAATACATTAAAATTTTTGTTGGAAAGATTTAATCATCATTCATTCAACAAAAATGTTTTATAGGTCCACTCTGCCCATCTATAGGATGCTGCTGCTGCTGCTAAGTTGCTTCAGTCGTGTCCGACTCTGTGCGACCCAATAGACGGCAGCCCACCAGGCTCTGCCGTCCCTGGGATTCTCCAAGCAAGAATACTGGAGTGGGTTGCCATTTCCTTCTCCAATGCATGAAAGAGAAAAGTCCAAGTGAAGTCACTCAGTCGTGTCCGACTCTTTACGACCCCATGGACTGCAGCCCACCAGGCTCCTCCGTCCATGGATTTTCCAGGCAAAAGTACTAGGATGCTAGAAGATTTAAATCTCCCACTTATTGTTTTCACTAAGCTAGTCTATCCAATATTGCTCTAAAAAAGGATAGCACAAGTCCTTATTATTTACCTCTCATTCAACAAGTGCCTCTTTCATGAAGCTTTCTCTGATCATCTCAACTAGAAATCATGCTTCTCATCTCTCTACCCTACAGTCATATATCAATCTTGTCCTTTACTTAATTTAGTTTCTTATCTTTCCATGTAGGTCATAAGCTCCAAGACAGGAGGAGTTCTGACTCTCTACACTGTTATTCATTCATTCATTTATTCAGCAGGAATGATACTGAGCCAGGCATTATGTGAAATTTAAAGATAAATAAGACACAGGTACCATCATCAATTTGATTTTAGTTCTACTGGTGAAATAAGATATGCATACAATTACCACGACATGATTCCTATAAACTGTTGTACATCTAAAAATTGAGTTGAGTGGAAGGCTTTTCAAGGAGCCTGGAGGGCTACAGTCCAAAGGGTCACAAAGAATAGGACACAACTGAGTGTCTAAACACAACACATACACACCTGGCCCCTGCTTCTTTATATAGCTCACATAATTTAACATGATGTCATGGGCAAAGTAGGGACTAAATAAATTGGTGTTGGATGAATGTTTGTTGAGAGCACTTTTTAAGATCTCACTGTTAGGCCCATCAAATTTTGCTTTTGGTTCATGCATTTCAGAAAGCCACCCACTATGACACTTTATTACATTTGCATTTTCAGATTCTGGTGGCTCATAACGAATATAAGGAAACAGAAATCTAAACAAAAATGTGAGGTGGCAACGGCTAGCATTGACCTTTGAGTCAGGGAAGCTGCTCTGGACTTTGGTTCCTCCATTTCCTCATTGTGTGAATTGAATCTTAACCTCTGACTCTAGCTCTCAGTTTCCTTATTTGTAAAACAATAACAACAATTGGCACCCAAGGATGTTGTTATCAGGCACGAACAAAAGAATGCACTGAAAGCACTTGGAAAACTTCAAGACATTTTCTAAATGACATTGTGAGCTCAGAGGGCTTATGGCCAGTAAAGAGTAGCATGTAGTCAAGTCAATGAGAACTTTCCTTGCTGCTGTGAATTGTCAGGCTGACTTGCCACTGACACCTTATCAATTTAGAAAAGTCACATTTGTCGTGCAATTTCAGTCTTTCCAGCCACAACCTGAAAACATGCCTTATGCAGATGAAAGCTTAGTGGGATGCAGCATTTGATGATTCTGATGATAGTTGTAAAATCTTCAGAAATCTTTATAATAAAGGTAATAGGCAAATATAGCCTTGCTGGTCACACATTTATAGTAGCTTTCAATTATAATTTTTTTTAAATTGTGTGAGGCAGTGTGCAAAATGCTCTAAAGATGAATGCATTCTCAGCATGGTATGTGGAGAGAAATATCAACTTCCAGTCAGAGGACACCACGTGACTGCACCACAGTACAGACTGGGTTCTGGAGTCTGAAGACCTAGATTCAAGTCTAGTCACTTAAACTAAATGAATCTAGTATCTGGATTCTCATCCTTGTTTTAAAAAAAAATGGGATCAGTGTTGGTCTCTGCTACACAGGTTGTTATGAGGATTGAATCTATTAATTCAGTAGAGCATATCCAGACTGTCTGGCCAATTAGTACTTTTTTCATCTTTATCACCTAACAGCAAGTTACCTTGAGCCAGACTACTTAGGGGCTTCCCTGGTGGTTCAGTGGTAAAGAATTCACCTGCCATTGCAGGAAATGTGGGTCTGATCCCTAGGTCACAACTAGAGAAGGAAATGGCAACCTACTCCAGTATTCTTGCCTGGGAAATACCATGGACAGAGGAGCCTGGGAGGCTATAGTCCATGGGATGCAAAGAATTGGGCACAACTTAGCAACTAAACAACAAGGACAAATTTCTTAACCCTACCAGACCTCAATTTCCTTATCTGTAAAACGAGGATAATAATAAAGTTTTGTCACTGTACTGTTATATTAAACTGGATGGTGTGCAATCTGGAAAATAGCACAGATGTTTTCATTTCTATTATCACCTCATCCTCTTTCTCTTCTGCCACTTCACTCTTCATACTAACCACAGTAAACTACCAGGATATGCTCTCTGGAAGGAAATTCTGGAATAAATTAAAATTCCAAGAAAACTGCATTTTTATCACAAGAAGTTATCTCCCTTGGGCTATGTGTGTTTCACATCAACAGCAAACGCAGAGCCATCTAACTTGACAGTACAATGCTGTGTGGATTAGTGTCAGCAAACCTTGAGACGCAGTTGGCTGCAGGACACCTGGGGCCCATCGCCCCTTCTGCTGATTCACTGGACAGCAAAGAACAGCATTCCCAGATGTTCAACCATGCAACACCCACCAGGCCTAAAAAAGATTACAAGGGGGATCAATATGAGTTCCTTTCTCATGACAGTAATAAGGAGCAAGGGAGTAGACTGGCATCCTGTTGAAGTGAATAAGTGTTATGGGAAGAACTGAAATAATTAAATCATTTTTTTGCTCACAGCTCTCAAGGTCTGGGTTCACTGACATGTACTTTAACAGTGTTTCCTCCTCAGCTGTGTATATACATCAGACACTTCTAGGTTAACAAGATTTAAGACATTATGAAGTGTTACTTCCTGAAGAAAGGCCACCCTATTTATTCCTCATCTAATCAATACCAGTATCCAGACCAAAGGAAACATATACACATACAACCCAAGTTGTCTGTGCTTAATAGTTCACATACAACTCCTTGAATTTGATGAATGTAAACATTAGTACCAGGCTATAAGAGGGGATGCTTTTACAAGGACAGAATTTACTCAAACATCAGTTTGAATGATATTTTCATGTTTTATTCTGGTTGAATAAGGTACTGCAAAGAGTCAATATTGGTAGATTGAAGTAATGTGGGCATCTGCAGTGCATACTAGCTGCCTTTTTCTAAGACATGAACATACTTTGCACACACACACATGGAATCATAAGCTGCGGACTCAGTGGTAAATTATTGTAATCATTTTTAGAATACTCTAGGTTAAATCATTTAAAAGCATATTTTTCAGGTTCTAATTGTATAAATCATCTTTTAATATTAATACACCCATAAGAATAATATCTATAATAGCACTACTCAACTGCAAAATGTGTTACTGATATTAGTTATTACATCTCTTAACCAAACCCTAAGACAATGAGGTCAGTGATATTTACATATTATTCAGCAGTCCACACAGTAGGCTTCTTTTAAGGTTCAACTTCAAACATTTTCCTCCTAGATTTAACTCTTATGCCTCCTTTCAATTAAAATTTTTCTTCCTACCTTCTCACTAAATTTTCTTACTACCTCTGTTATAACATTTATCACAGCTTATTGATATTATATTTGTTTATACATATATGGAGATCTCTTCAAGAAAATTAGAGATACCAAGGGAACATTTCATGCAAGGATGGACATGACAAAGGACAGAAACAGTAAGGACATAACAGAAGCAGAATAAATTAAGAAGAGGTGGAAAGAATACATAGAAGAACTGTACAAAAGATATCTTAATGATAAAGACTATTAGAGCTAGACATTCTGGAGTGTAAAGTCATGGGCCTTAGGAAGCATTACGAAAAACAAAGCTAGTGGAGATGATAGAGTTTCAGCTGAGCTATTTCAAATCCTAAAAGATGATGCTGTAAAGTGCTGCACTCAATATATCAGCAAACTTGGCTGATAAAGAAGGCTGAGCGCCAAAGAACTGCAGTTTTCAAACTGTGGTGCTGTAGAAGATTCTTGAGAATCCCTTGGACTGCAAAGAAATCAAACCATTCAATCCTAAAGGAACTCAATGTTGAATATTCATTGGAAGGACTGATGCTGAAGCTCTAATACTTTGACCACCTGATGCAAAGATCTGACTCACTGGAAAAGGCCCTGATGCTGGGAAAGACTGAGGGCAGAAGGGGAAGGGAGCAACAGAGGATGAGATGGTTGGATCGCATCACTATTCAATGGACATGAGATTGAGCAAACTCTGGGAAACAGTGAAGGACAGGGAAGCCTGGCGTGCTGCAGTCCATGGGGTTGCAAAGAGTTGGACACAACTGAGCACTGAATAACAAAAATGCTTAGCTTCCAGATAAGACTCTAGATGCCCAGAAGGCAGGCTCTATTCTGATCATCTTTGTGTAAGCTGCCGGCTTTACTTCTCACCACTAGGAGTTTGCACCTAGCTGATCTTCTTTACTTTTTAATATATATCTATTTTTTAAAATGTTGCTGGTCATTCTGTTATATTTTAACTGTGGAGCTGTTAATTCTGACACTAAAATACAGTTATGAAACCCCACACTCACCTCTTATAAAAATGTGTGGTTACCTACTAGGAACATATGTAACCAGATTTGTTTTGTGCCTTTCTCTCAGCTACACAAGGGACATGCCCTCCTGCCGTTCGTAGGGTGATACTTTCTCTCCATGCTGTCTGTGGTAAGTGGCAAGCAGTGCTTTTCCCTAGTGAGAAGGAAGTCAATAGGCTGTATTTTACAGTGACAGCTGGGCCATTTGACTTGAGTCTTATTACACTTGATGGCTACCTTTAGGGAATGTCTTTTTCAATTGTTTATTTTCCAAGCCTCTTGTCAGTTCAAACTACAGAAAACAAAAGGGAACCCACATTTTACTAATGTGCACTCATAACATGAAAAGCACTTTGTCAAACATGGACTCACGAAGATATTTTACTCTAATGAAATCCACAGATATTTACCAGAAATTAATAACAATATGGGAATGATACAAATTTAAAAAATTCTAACAGTCCACTCATGGGTATTATATTTAGGAAATAATAAGCATATAGATATATAAATTTGAAATTATCTGAATTACTTAAAAGACCTCCCTAAATGCCAAATTAAGACAGGTTTTAATAATAGGCACTCATTTTAGGAAGGCACTTTATCCATACTTCTCAAGCCATTTACTGCATTTTTTCAGTGGGGGAGCCACTGACATTTCAGCAAAGCAATCATTATTACATAATGCTGTTGTAAGCATTACTAGAGATTTAGTATCCCCGGCCCCTGGATACTGCCATTACAACAACCAAAAGTGCCTCTTATTATTTCCAATTGTCCTCTAGGGTAACAGTTGTGAACTGAGTATATTAGTCAAAATAGGCCAAGTGATGCTGCAGTAACAAACAACCTCAAACCTCAGGGATATAATTTTTTTTTTAATTTCTCTCTTACTCTACATATACAAAACAAATCAAGAGGTACATTCTGCTCATTATAATGACCAAGGACCAAGGCTGATAAGGCTCCATTGCAATAAGCACACAGTCACTGTAGCAATGGTGATCATACAGGGTGTATTGGAAAGAAGAGACATCACAGTTGGGGAATTATAGCTTTAGGTATCAGAACAAGGCAGAAAAGCATAATTTTGAAGGATAAGGGCACACCTTGAGATGCAAAACCTAACCTCTAGGTTCCCTAGAACTAGTTTATTCCTTCAAGTAAAGAAGGTAGTGTTGAACAGGGAAGTCTACCAAGAAGGCACTGTCTCTTGGCAGTAGAGAAGAATAAAAGATTTGATTAAAAACAATACAAAGCAAAACAAGGAAATAAACAAGAAATCATAGCTGCCTATTCCATTCATTGAGGAGAAAAGCAGGCTAAAATTACGTAAGACTCCCTAAACCACAGGGATAATTCCAACTGGCCTAGAATTAATTCTGGCTCTGTGCTAATGTAAACTTGCTCCTAATGGCTGATGAAACTCACTTTTTCAGAGATACTTAATAAATAAGGGAACAAAATCATGATATTCAAATATATGCTAAGGAAAAAGGAAAGGATTGTAAGCTATGAGAAAAAAAATAAATGTTAGACTCATAATAACATCCAAAGAATATTCTCATGGAGCATATAAAAATTATGACCAAATCTCTCTCCTTAAATTTTAAAAACTTAAGAAACAAGTGATTCAATGAAGGAAGAGCTCAAAACACAAATGTAAGAACTTATAAGATAACTAGACAGAAGGAGAAGATAAAATTTAAGCTGTCAGAGCTCAAGAAAATCAGTGGGAGAAAAAATAAAACCATCAAATTTGGAAGGATAAAGTAGAGGAATATAAGGAAGAACAGACACTGTTATAAACATATTAAGAATAAAAGCTAAAATAACTAAGAAAGTGAATGAAAAAGAGATACAACAGGGTATATAACTGGGATTTTTAAATTGAAAAAAAGAAAAAATAGAACAAATAGTTAAAAGGCAGATCCATTTTGACAACAGTATAGCATGAGGAAGGGGTCTTCCTAGGTGGCACAAGGGTAAAGAATCCACCTGCCAATGCAGGAGATGCAAAGGCTTGGGTTCAATCCCTGGGTCTGGAAGAGTCACTTACAACTGAGCATGTAGCATGCACAGCAAGAAGCCTGCTGAGCCACTCCAGGCCCCCAGAGCACAGGGGAGGGATTGCGGCAGGCCACGGTGCATGGCTGTGCTCCTCCACGTGCTGACACTGCAGCCACAGCTCTCTGCCAGTGCCCATCCCAAGGTCTGTAGAGGCAATGAAGAGTCCCCAAACATACTCGTCTACAAAGTAAAAGAACAGACTGTTCGATGCAGGGAAATAGGGAGAGGCTGTTTCTTGTCACAAAAAGGCAGACATATATCTTTCTGAATCTATGGGCTGACATGGCCTAACCATGCCCATTTATTACTGGAATTGCAAACGGATTGTTGCACAAAGCAGTTATTGGTCATTCTGGAGAGGTGGAAAAAGAAAAGTATTTAAAGGTATGAAGTCCAGCAGAATATGGACAAGAATGTTGCTCCTCATCCTCGGGTATCTCCAACCCTCTGCTGTGGAAGTTAAAACTGCAGGTCCTTTCTTTTCTAGAAATGGAGGCCAGCCTCAGAGACACACCTGCAGAAATTTAGGGGCACTCTATTTTTGTGGGATCTATTTAAATCAGCAACAGAACAAGCTAGCAGAGCTATGCATAAGGAGCAAAGCTCAAAAAGATTATTAAAACACCTATGAATGAGTACATAACCAAAACTGTATTTCTAAAAAGGGATGTGGAAAAAATAAAAACTAAAGAGGCATGTGGAGTTCTTTGAGGCTAAGAATGAAAAAAAATGAAAGAAAATAAACAATGAAAAGCTGAAAAGGAGAGTCCCCCAAAAGTTCTAATAAAAATGATGTCATAGATAGATGCTGATTTTCTTTCAAAAACAAATCAGAGTTATGGAGTTTGTCATCACATTTAAAACTTCAACATCACCAATCTGGCAGAAGTTGGTGGCAAATATAGGGAAAGCCAAGGACATACCAATACTCAGTCTTATTCTAATTTTCCACCTCTAAAATTTCTTCTCTTAGAGGAATATTTTTCAGAATGTTCTGAGTGAACTTCAAATAAGTAAAATAGAAAAGTATGTTAGAGGAGGAAAAGAGGATAAATAATATAGCTCACAGACATTAATAACAACAAGAACAATACAGAGAAAGCCACCATGCCAGGGATATTCCCTAAAAGTGCATAAATTGTCAGTACTTCAGGAGAAAAGGCAGACCCAAGACAAGAAACTGAAATATGTAGCAAAATTCACTTTTTGACTCAAGCTAAAGATTTCAAGATTTGGGAGACAGTAAACTGAGAGGTTCAATTTTTCTTATTATAATCCAAATGGCTACTGAGAGTTCTAGTCCAAGAAACACTTATATTTCTGTTTTCAAGGTTACAGATGTATAAAAATGTTTTATGTAACCATCTATGTTATAAAAAATAGTTCAACGGCAAATTTTAATATGAAAGCTTAGGGCTCTTTGTATTCATTTTTTTAAAATAAATTTTATTAATTCATATGAGGTTTATAAATTGTATACCATTCTAGATGAAACTATGTATCACACACTACACAACTTCAACGTAAAACATTATGACTAAAAGAATCCTTTAGATTTCTATTTATGAGGAAAGAAATAAATGATTAGTTTTGCTCTTAATTATCAGTTTACATAGTTAGTCAAGTTATTTTGTAAATTTAACTTTTTTGTTGTATAGTGCATTATTTCAAAATATCCAATGAATTATCCTTTTGTCTTTAATGGCACATAGTGGAAGTAATGCCCATTGGCAGTGTTTGATTATAAGAAAACAAAATAATTGTGCTTTGAAAGTGATATAATTCAGATAAATATTCTTGGAATAAAGATAAGAATGTGTATATATATGTGTGTGGTTAATACCTGGAAAAATAAGCTAGAATAGTCCACAAAGATAAATATTCTAGTAAAGATGTTATTGGACTTCAACAACTTTAAGAAGGAAGGAAGAAAGGAAGGTGAAAAAGGAAAAGAAAAATGAAAACCATTTGGGCATCTAGACAAAAATATTTAGTTACTTACAACAGAGAAAAAACTGGCCTGGCCTCAGAATTCTCTGCAGTAATATTCAATATCAGAAAATACTAGACTAATACAAGAACCTTAAGAAAAGAAAGTACTATCCCAAGTGGTTATACTTTGCTGCCTTCACCTGGGCGCTTCAGAGTGCAGACTCGAACAAAGGTTTAATTGCATGTATTCATTAGTTTCCTGTGGCTGCTATACTGAACTTTGTGGGTTAGGACAACAGAAAGTTATTCTCTTACAGTGTCAAGATCAGAGCCTGATATCAGTTGTCACTGGACTGTAATCAAGGTATTGGTAAGGTTTGCTTCCTCAAGAGCTCTAAGGGAAATTTGTCTCTTGATTCTTACAGCTAGTTTCTGGAGGCTGCCAGCATTCCTTGACTTGTGGTTTTATCTCTGCAATCTCTGACTCTGTGGTCATACTTTCTTCTCTTCCATTGTGTAATCTCCCTCTTCATATTACTTATAAGGACACGTGTGATTGCACTTAGGACCTACCCAGACAACCCAAGCATAATCAATCCATTTGAAGAACCTTAATTAATCACATCTGCAAAGATTTTTTTTTTTGCTTTGTATAAAATATAGAATTTACAGGTTACAAAAAACTTAAATAAAAAATTAATGGAATTGTAAAGGACTACTCTTCTCAATGCAAATAAACTTGAAAATTAGGATGAATTAGATAATATGCCAGAAGCATATTATTTATCAAAACTATTTACAGGAGATATTTTAAAGATTTTCAAAATACAAAAAAGAAAACAAAATCAAAGAATCTCCCTCTCCACTCCCCTTCACCCCAATATAATAAGGTGCCTGCATTAGACAATTCACAGGAAAATGCTAACAGAACTTTTAAACAGCAGATAATTCCAATGGCATTTTATGTTTAGAGATCAAATTGCCAACATCTGTTGGATCATGGAAAAAGCAAGAGAGTTCCAGAAAAACATCTATTTCTGCTTTATTGATTATGCCAAAGCCTTTGACTGCGTGGATCACAATAAACTGTGGAAAATTCTGAAAGAGATGGGAATACCAGACCACCTGACCTGCCTCTTGAGAAATCTGTATGCAGGTCAGGAAGCAACAGTTAGAACTGGACATGGAACAACAGACTGGTTCCAAACAGGAAAAGGAGTACATCAAGGCTGTATATTGTCACCCTGCTTATTTAACTTATATGCAGAGTATATCATGAGAAATGCTGGACTGGAAGAAACACAAGCTGGAATCAAGATTGCTGAGAAAAATATCAATAACTTCAGATATGCAGATGACACCACCCATATGGCAGAAAGTGAAGAGGAACTAAAAAGCCCCTTGATGAAAGTGAAAGCGGAGAGTGAAAAAGTTGGCTTAAAGCTCAACATTCAGAAAACGAAGACCATGGAATCTGGTCCCATTACTTCATGGGAAATAGATGGGGAAACAGTGGAAACTGTCAGACTTTATTATGGGGGGCTCCAAAATCACTGCAGATGGTGACTGCAGCCATGAAATTAAAAGATGCTTACTCCTTGGAAGGAAACTTATGACCAACCTAGATAGCATATTCAAGAGCAGAGACATTACTTTGCCAACAAAGGTCCGTCTAGTCAAGGCTATGGTTTTTCCTGTGGTCATGTATGGATGTGAGAGTTGGACTTTGAAGAAAGCTGAGCACCGAAGAATTGATGCTTTTGAACTGTGGTGTTGGAAAAGACTCTTGAGAGTCCCTTGGACTGCAAGGAGATCCACCCAGTCCATTCTGAAGGAGATCAGCCCTGGGATTTCTTTGGAAGGAATGATGCTGAAGCTGAATCTCCAGTACTTTGGCCACCTCATGCGAAGAGTTGGCTCATGTGAAAAGACTCTGATGCTGGGAGGGATTGGGGGCAGGAGGAGAAGGGTTCGACAGAGGATGAGATGGCTGGATGGCATCACTGACTCGATGGACGTGAGTCTGAGTGAACTCTGGGAGTTGGTGATGGACAGGGAGGCCTGGCGTGCTGCAGTTCATGGGGTCACAAAGAGTCGGACACGACTGAGCAACTGAACTGAAGTGAACTGAGGGTACATAAAAATAAAGTTTCTGATTTATTTTTATGAAGTGGGCATAAAAGTGATCTCTAAAATCAACAAAGATTATACACACACACAAATACAAAACTAGCAACCACATTTCAATGGTTCAACAGAAGTCACTGTTATTTCAATATTAGGATACATGGAAATCAATATCCTTCTTACAGTCAAACAATAGCCAGTTAGAAGACACAACAAAAGGAAAAATCCTTTATTTTCAAAAACACCACAAAACATTAAACTATCTCAGAATATGTGTGTGATCATTATGAAAAAGACTTTAAAATGATACAGAGGAACACAAAATAATATATGAACAAAAGGAAAAGCATTACTTGTCCTTAGACAGGGTGACTCAACATCATATAAATATAATTTCTCCCTAAATTAACCTACAATCTTCACACTAGTCTAATAAAGATGTCAGCATCACTTTGGCAAAATAATCAAGCTGAGTCAAAAGTTCATTTGGGAAAATAAACAAGTAAAACTAGCCAAGAGAAGTCTGCAATAGAAGAGTAATAGAGAGGGACCAGTCTGTAAGTATTAACCCATTACAGAGCTTCAGTAATTACAACAGTGTGACACTAGCACATGGATACACAGACAAATCATAGAACGGATTACGAAGTTCACATATGGCCTTTTACAAAAGGTGGCATTTCAAATAGGTGGGGGAAAGGTAGATTATTGATTAACAGTGTTGAGAAAAATGGGTCTGAAAAAAGAAAAGGAAAACAAAAAAGAAAATCTGGTTTCATTCCTGACAACTAGTAAACAGGATAAATTCCAAATGTCTTAAATTTTTAATTACTTTTTTTAAAAAAGATCAAAATACCAGGGGAAACCATAGAAAATGGAAGGCCTTTCTATTTGACAGGAAGTCCAGAAGCTATAAAAGTAAAAATGATAAACTCGATTACAGGTTTAAAAAATGTATACAGTGAAAAGTAAACAAGCAAATTAAGGCAAATATCAAACTGGGAGAAAAATATGTGAATTTAAGTCACAAACAAAACGTTAACCTCACTAATTATAAAGAGTTTCTAGATCAATGAGAAAAATACAATCCAATGAGAAAAATGGACAAAAAATATTCACAGTTCACAAAAAAGGAAATATGAATGGTCCTTCAATATACATAAAGAAGCTCACTCATAAAAAGAAAATAAAACAATTTTCACCTATCAGATTGGTGGAGATTGAAGTTCAATAATTCACTACTTTGGGGAAACTGGGTAGGGAAACAAGTCTTTTCCTACTTGTTGGTGAGAGTGTAAACTGGTATAACTTCTTAATGTTCACCAAGCATATAAATACTGTACCCTTTTAAAGTATACTGTAAGATGCATATGTTTGTGATATGATCTATGCACAAGGCTATTTATTGTGGCACTACATGTCATGCAAACATGGGCTCAATAAAGGACAAAAATGGTATAGACCTAATAGAAGCAGAAGATTTTAAGAGAGGTGGCAAGAATACACAGAAGAACTGTACAAAAGAGATCTTCACGACCCAGATAATCACGTTGGTATGATCACTCACCTAGAGCCAGACATCCTGGAATGTGAAGTCAAGGGGGACTTAGGAAGCATCAAAGCTAGTGGAGGTGATCGAATTCCAGTTGAGCTATTTCAAATCCTGAAAGATGATGCTGTGAAAGTTCAGTTCAGTTCAGTTCAGTCGCTCAGCTGTTTCCGATTCTTTGCGACTCCATGAATTGCAGCACACCAGGCCTCCCTGTCCAACACCGACTCCCGGAGTTCACTCAAACTCACGTCCATTGAGTCCGTGATGTCATCCAGCCATCTCATCCTCTGCCATCCCCTTCTTCTTCTGCCCCCAATCCCTCCCAGTATCAGAGTCTTTTCCAATGAGTCAATTCTTTGCATCAGGTGGCAAAGTTTTGGAGTTTCAGCCTTAGCATCATTCCTTCCAAAGAACATCCAGGGCTGATCTCCTTCAGAATGGACTGGGTGGATCTCCTTGCAGTCCAAGGGACTCTCAAGAGTCTTCTCCAACACCACAGTTCAAAAACATCAGTTCTTCAGTGCTCAGCTTTCTTCACAGTCCAACTCTCACATCCATACATGACCACTGGAAAAACCATAGCCTTGACTAGATGGACCTTTTATGGCAAAGTAATGTCTCTGCTTTTCAATATGCTGTCTAGGTTGGTCATAATTTTCCTTCCAAGGAGTAAGCGTCTTTTAATTTCATGGCTGCAATCACCATCTGCAGTGATTTTGGAGCCCCCCATAATAAAGTCTGACAGTTTCCACTGTTTCCCCATCTATTTCCCATGAAGTAATGGGACCAGATTCCATGGTCTTCGTTTTCTGAATGTTGAGCTTTAAGCCAACTTTTTCACTCTCCTCTTTCACTTTCTTGATGTAAGTGAAAAGCCTCTTGATGAGGCTTTTTAGTTCTTCTTCACTTTGTGCTGCACTCAATATGTCACCAAATTTGGAAAAATCAGCAGTGGCCACAGGACTGGAAAAGGTCAGTTTTCATTCCAATCCCAAAGAAATGCAATGCCAAAGAATGATCAAACTACCACACAATTGCACTCATCTCTGCTGCTGCTGATGCTGCTATGCCACTTCAGTCATGTCCAACTCTGTGTGACCCCATAGAAGGCAGCCCTCCACACACTAATAAAGTAACACTCAAAATTCTCCAAGCCAGGCTTCAGCAATATGTGAACCGTGAATTTCCTGATGTTCAAGCTGGTTTTAGAAAGGGCAGAGGAACCAGAGATCAAATTGCCAACATCTGCTGGATCCTCGAAAAAGCAAGAGAGTTCCAGAAAAACATCTATTTCTGCTTTATTGACTATGCCAAAGCCTTTGACTGTGTGGATCACAACAAACTGTGGAAAATTCTGAAAGAGATGGGAATACCAGACCACCTGACCTGCCTCTTGAGAAATCTGTATGCAGGTCAGGAAGCAACAGTTAGAACTGGACATGGAACAGCAGACTGGTTCCAAAAAGGAAAAGGAGTACGTCAAGGCTGTATATTGTCACCCTGCTTATTTAACTTATATGCAGAGTACATCATGAGAAACACTGGGCTGCAAGAAGCACAAGCTGGAATCAAGATTGCCAGGAGAAATATCAAATCCTTAGATATGCAGATGACACCACCCTTATGGCAGAAAGTGAAAAAGAACTAAAGAGCCTCTAGATGAAAGTGAAAGAGGAGAGTGAAAAAGTTGGCTTAAGCTCAACATTCAGAAAACTAAGATCATGGCATCCAGTCCAGTCACTTCATGGCAAATAGATGGGGAAACAGTGGAAACTGTGGCTGACTTTATTTTGGGGGGCTCGAAAATCACTGCAGATGATGATTGCAGCCATGAAATTAAAAGATGCTTACTCCTTGGAAGGAAAGTTATGACTAATCTAGACAGCATACTAAAAAGCAGAGCCATTACTTTGCCAACAAAGGTCTGTCTAGTCAAGGCTATGGTTTTTCCAGTAGTCATGTATGGATGTGAGAGTTGGACTATAAAGAAAGCTGATCACCAAAGAAGTGACGCTTTTGAAGTGTGGTGTTGGAGAAGACTCTTGAGAGTCCCTTGGACTGCAAGGAGATCCAACCAGTCCATCCTAAAGGAGATCAGTCCTGGATGTTCACTGGAAGGACTGATGTTGAAGCTGAAATTCCAATACTTTGCCACCTGATGCAAAGAGCTGACTCACTGGAAAAGACCCTGATGCTGGGAAAGATTGAGGGCAGGAGGAGAAGGGAATGGCAGAGGATGAGATAGTTGGATGGCATCACCAACTCAATGGACATGAGTTTGGGTGAACTCTGGGAGTTGGTGATGGACAGGGAGGCCTGGCATGCTGCAGTTCATGGGAGTTGGACAAGACTGAGCAACTGAACTGAACTGATATGTGATAGTGAAACAATGGAAGCAGCCTAAAAGTCTATTAATGTCAATATATAAATATTCATTCCATTCATACAATGGAATCCTGTGAATCCAAACAAAAGAATGAAGAAGCTCTTTACTCACTGACTGTTAAGAGAATGATTTTCAAAACCACTGGAGGAGAAGAGCACACAGACGTCTTTGAAGAGACACAGAAAAAAACTGATGAATCTGACTTTGTTGATGAGAGTGAACCGAAGTGTGAAGGACACTTTTTATTAATAGTAAGTACTTTTTAGTGCCTTCTGCATGTTTGAAATCTGTAGGAGAGGACACAGGCAATGAGAGGAGAGCAAACACATCTTTTGGAATGTTCTTTAAAAAAAAAAAAAAAAGCACTGGTTAAAATAAAAACTTGCTTGTTATTTGCAAAATCTATAATAGGCCATTCTAATAATATTTGTTTGGAGAATTAAAGATGTCCTCTCCAACATTCTTAACTCTAAGCACACTAAAGAAGGTAAGCTTTTAGATAAGATATAATTAGTAGAATCACATGTTTAATAACCATGATATCCACAGAGCTGCACAATGCAGCTCTATTGGGATAAGATAAAACAATTAAAATTTCCATTTCTATTATTTTATCTTATCCTTATAATATATAAAGTAGCATGCCGCTAAGTTTTGTCTGACTCTTTGTGACCCCATGGACTGCACCATGCCACAATTCCCTGTCCTTTATTACCTCCCAGAGTTTGTCCAAATCCATGTTCACTGAGCTGGTGAGGCCATCCAATCATCTCATCCTCAGTCATCCACTTCTTTTGCCTTCAATCTTTCCCAGCACCAGGGTCTTTCCCAATGAGTTGGCTCCTTTGCACCAAGTGGCCAAAGCATTCGTGCTTCAGCATCAGTCCTTCCAATGAATGTTTATGTTGATATCCTTTAGGATTGACTGGTTTGATCACCCTGCAGTTCAATGGACTCTCAAGAGTCTTCTCTAGCATCACACCAAAGCATCAATTCTTCAGCACTCAGTCTTCTTTATTGTCCAACTCTCATATCCACACATGACTACTGGAAAGTCACAATTTTGACCGTATGGGCCTTTGTCAGCAAAGTGATGTCTCTTCTTTTTAATAAGCTGTGTATGTCATAGCTTTCCTTCCAAGGAGCAATCATCTTTTAATTTCATGGTTACAATCACCATAATTTTGGAGCCCAAGAAAATACACTCTGTCATGGCTTCCAATTTTTCCTCTTCCATTTACCATTAAGTGATAGAACCAGATGCTATGATCTTCATTTTTTGCATGTTGAGTTTTAAGCCAGCTTTTTCACTGTTCTTTCACCTTCATCAAAAGGCTCTCTAATTCCTCTTTGCTTTCTGCCATTAGGGTGGTGTTATCTGCATATTTCAGGTTTTTTATATTTCTCCTGGCAATCTTGATTCCAGTTAATGACTCATCCAGCCTGGAATTTTGCATGATGTACTTTGCATATAAGTTTAAAAAGCAGGGTGACAATATATAGCCTTGGCGTATTCCTTTCCTGATTTGGAACCAGTTGGTTGTTCCACGTCTGGTTCTAACTGTTGCTTCTTGACCTGGATATAGATTCTCAAGAGGCAAGTAAAGTAGTCTGGTATTCCCACCTCTTTAAGAATTTTCCACAGTTTGTTGTGATCCACACAGTCAAAGGCTTTAACATAATCAATGAAGTGAAGTAGATGTTTTTCTGGAATTCCTATGCTTTCTCTATGATCCAACAAATGTTGGCAATTTTCTCTCTGGTTCCATTGCCTTTTTATAAATCCAGCTTGGACATAACAATGTTTTCAGTTCATGAACTGTTGAAGCCTACCTTGAAGGATAATGAGCATAAGCTTACTAGCATGCGAACTGAGTGCAACTGCAAAGTAGTTTAAACATTCTTTTGCACTGCCCTTCTTTGGGATTTCCTGGAGAAGGAAATGGCAACCCACTCCAGTATTCTTGCCTGGAAAATCCCATGGACGTAAGAGCCTGGTAGGCTACAATCCATGGTGTCGCAAAGAGTCAGACACGACTGAGCGACTTCACTTCACTTCTTTGGGATTAGAATGAAAACTAACCATTTTCAATCCTGTAGCCATTGCTGAGTTTTTCAAATATGCTGATTTACTGCATGCAGCACTTTAACAGCATCATCTTCTAGGATTTTAAATAGCTCAGTTGAAATTTCATCATCTCCACTAATTTTGTTTATAGTAATGCCTTCCCACTTGACTTCACATCCAGGATATCTGGCTCTAGGTAAGTGACCACACCACTGTGATTACCTGGGTCATTAAGACTTTTTTGTACAGCACTTCTGGGTATTCTTGGCACTTCTTAATCTCTTCTGATTCTGTTAGGCCCTTGCCATTCTGTCCTTTATTGTGTCTATCCTTACATGTAATATTCCCTTGCTATCTCCAATTTTCTTGAAGGGATTTCTAGTCATTCCCATTCTATTGTTTTCCTCTATTTCTTTGTGTTGTTCACTTAAGAAGGCTTTCTTATCTCTCCTTGCTGTTCTCTGAAACTCTCCTTTCATTTTGGTGTATTTTTCCTTTCTTCCTTGCCTTTCACTTGGCTTCTTTTCTCAGAATTTATGTATACCTATTTATGATTTATAAATTATATATTAATATGCTATTTCATAGTATATAAGGGCTTCTCTGGCTGGTGGTTCAGGTGTAAAGAATCTGCCTGCAATGCAGGAACCACAGGAACACAGGTTCAATCCCTGGGTTGGGAAGATCCCTTGGAGAAAGGCATGACAACCCACTCCAGTATTCTTGCCTGGAGAATCCCATGGGCAGAGGAGCCTGGCAAGCTACAGTCCACAGGGTGGCAAAGAGTCAGACACAACTGAAGATACTTAGCATGCACGCATAGTACATAAAGTAGCATGTGCTGTGCTGTGCTAAGTAACTTCAGTCATGTCTGACTTTGTGAGGCCCTGTGGACTGTAGCCTTCAGGCTCCTCTGTCCATGGGGATTCTCTAGGCAAGAATACTGGGTTGGATTGCCATGCCCTCCTCCAGGGGATCTTCCTGACCCAGGGAGTGAACCCACTGCTCTTCCAGCTCCTGCTTTGCAGGCAGATTCTTTACCACTGAGCCACCAAGGAAGCCCATAAAGTAACACATTAATATATAACTTATAAATCATAAACAGGCATATATAAATTATCTTGTGGGCTCAGTCTTTTTCAATCCATAGAGGATTGTAATCAAAATGTTTGGTAACCACTGCTAAATAATGATTTTCCACATATATAAGGAGAATTTAAATGTGCTGTAAGAATATTTTATTGGGGCATAGCAAGAAGCACCAGCCATAAACTATGAATTTCTAAATAAATTACTATTAATTCATTTGGTACAGCACTTAATACAATGCTAACTAAAGAGAGATTACTAATAAATAATAGAATTTTAAAGTTAGGAAAGAAATTATATATTACCTATTTCAAGTGTCAAACATGAGGTAACTACAGGTGGAGAGAATAATGGTTTCCATGTCATATGCCTGACTCATAGTGACACAGCCAGGTACAGATCCCAAATTTCCAAAACCTTTGTCTTTCAACTATTCAACACATAAACATAGAAAAACTGACAAATATTTAACAAAGTATTCTCTTTGGAGAGAAAAGGAATACTAGGTTATCTGCTACTTAATTTCAAAGACCCTTCCTTTTGTTAAATATCTGTCTTTATGTCTTTCTATGTCCATGGTGGCTCAGAGGGTAAAGAATCTGCCTGCAAGGCAGGAGATTTGAGTTCAATTCCTTGGTCAGGAAGATCCCCTGAAGAAGGAAATGGCAATCTGCTCTAGTACTCTTACCTGGAGAATTCCATGGACAGAGAAGTCTGGTCGCCTACAGTCCATGGGGTCACAAAGTTGCACATGACTAAGCAACTAACACATACCCACACACACCCTATTTTTATTTTTGCCTTTTTTCTAGCCTTCCCAAAATCACATCCTGTTTTAGAAGAAGGAATAGTAAATTTTCTTTTTTATCATGTTAATTTTTTAAGCCACTGTATATCAGAAAAATTCAAACCTGAAGTTAATCCTGCTTTTGTCCATCTCTTCTATCAAAAACAGCCTCTGAACTCTAAATGTCTTTCTATCAATAATCCTCTGCAAACAATCCAGCACAAGAAATATGTGCCCAACCCTCCCTGAAGAAAAGATGGGATGAAAAATGCTATAGAGAAATTTAAAGTATTTACGGAGATTATTCAGATCCGTTTTGAATAACTGTCTTATATCTGTGTTGTCCCTTCACATTTTGTAGCATTTAAGAAATCTGATTCTATCTCCTCACAGACACTGGGTCAACCACGGCTATGTTACCTAACAGTTTTGTCATATATTGGGAAACTGATAACCCTGTTGGGTTGAGAATAGTGAATGTCATACTGCAGATAATCGCTTAGCAAAGTGTCCAGCATAAAGTTAGGCATACACTACTTAATTCTTTTTAAGTCAAACACTTATAGTCACGTGAAGTGACACACCCGAGGCCTCATCTTTCCTATTAGGATACTGAGAAACGCAGACTTTTCCTCTATGGAGACTTAGATTTCAAGGCATTTAGGGAGTTGGCTAAATTCTTAAAATGACTGGGAGGGATTAAACAACAACAAAAACATGCCTCTGGAATGGCCAAAGTTTTAGCCACACACCACACCAGGACAGCAGGCCCTTCCTCATTCCTTTCCCTCCCAGGGGCAGAAGAAACTACATTTCCCAGTGGCCCTCAGGCAGCTTCCGGTGCAGCGTGCCGGCGCTACTTCCGGGCACATCTGTTACGTCAGTTCACGGGACCCGACTTGGGGCTGAGGCTCATTTTCTTAATATGGGTTCCTTCGTCTCACAGCCCCTCGAGCCGGTCAAGTTCGTTGCGCCCCCTGAGGCCACCTCCACCCCTAAGCCCGCACAGGTCACTGCACCCGGAGCGCCAGCCTCTCCAGCGCAAGCCCCTCTATTTAATAACTGCTGGAGCTGTCGCGTGCTCTCCGGGTCGGGGCTGATAGGGGCAGGCGGGTATGTGTACTGGATGGCGCGGAAGCCCATGAAGCTGGGATATCCCCCGGGTCCTGGGACTATTGCGCAGATGATCTTCGGCATCAGTGAGAGTCTGGGCACCACCCTTGGGCCGGGGGAGAGGGAGAGGGAGAAGAGGAGATCGGAGATCAGACACGTGGGGCGTGGGGGGGGGGGCGAGGCACCCGGGTTGGTCACGTGGCCGCAGGCATCCCCTCCAGTAAGACGCGCGGGGAGGGAAGAAGTAGTTGCTGGGATACTTTCTTTGCTTTGTTTTTTCTTAAATAACACTATATATATATGTGTGTGTATATATATATATATATATATATATTTTTTTTTTTTTTTTTTTTTGGAGAGAACTCTAGCCTCAATCTTTTTAATCCTATTGAGAGCTATTAGAAATAGGTATGAGCATGGTAGTCTCATTTTCCTGTTGAACAAACCCAGACACAGAGAAGTAAATATGTCTTAAGTCAGACATCCAGGATGTGACACACAGCCAGTCTTTGATCCCGGGTTTATGTGTCACCAAAACCCATGCTTCTTTTCTAGGTTGTGGAGAAAGACTGAGTGAGGGCACTTGACCTTTGCCTTTGAAGGTAAACTGTAGACATGGGTTCAAAGCGCACGTATGAGGTCTTCTGCCTATTGTGACCCCATAGTTATTACTTGTAAGGATACTAAGTGATGGTCAAGATGTCTTCTGGTAAAATGTGGTGATTCTTTTAGCTCTTTAGATCAATTGAGTGAGTAGAATTTTAATTTTTCATGTCTCTTATTGTCTTAACTAGATTGCTTAGATCAATTACTTTTTTGCATAGGGAAAGTAAAAATTTTTTTCTTTCAACTTTCCTTTTCTGAGCTTCACTCTTCTATAAGAAATCTTCAAGGATTAGAGTTGCCATATATGAAAGCACTTGGTACTTTCCTAGCACATCAAGTACTGTTTTGTTTATTTCCCCCCTAGGCATTGCTTGCTGGGGTGTGGTCATCCTGTCAGACCCCAAAGGGAAGGCCTTCCGCACTGGATGAAAGTGCCACCAGTGAATTTGTCGTCCCTCCACGTCCCTGTGACACACAGAGGAAGAATGGCACTTATAAGCGTTCTGGACAGAAATGTGGACATTGACAGACTTCAGTCCGGCAGATACGACATGACTGAAAAGACAAACATGGATTGTCATTCATGGTCAATGACTGTTTATGGCATTCTTCGCAGGCTCCACAGGGACCAATAAATCCCTGAGAAAAGAGAAGAGGTTCTGTGTCTTATTTGAGGAAGGAGGGTATAATTGTAAATATATATAGAGAGAGAGGAAGGATAAACCAAATGGGAAAGTTAGCTAAAGTTATTTTCAATAGTTCTTTTTATCATACTTTTCCTATAATTGGGTCAGCACCTACTATCCTGGGTAGGTATCATATAATACACAGAAATACATAAAACATGTATGTGCATACTGCTCATACTTCCCAAAGCATTGTCAGATCCATGACCTTTTGAGAGTTTACCAGCTACTCTGAGGAGGTTATGTCATTGGTGGTAAGTGAACATTAAAAAACAGAGTCCTAGTGATATGCCCAGGGTCATTCAGCGATGCTGTTTGGACTTGTTCTTGTCTTTCAGAACTAGGATTGTTCCCAGGAAGCAAGAATTACCTTTATGAAACAATTGGATAAGCATAAAAATCAGCATAAAATAAAAAGCTTAAGTACCAAAATACTTGAGAGAAATTCAAAATCTTTTGTAGTTGTGTGTGTGTGTGTATGTGTGTTTTGTTCTTTTCTCATAAGCACTGGAAAAGTTTCTGTGATGAAACTCAGTTGCTTTTGAGATAAAGACTGAAAATTAGAGACTTTATGCCTGAGAGAAGTCTGCTTCCTACTAGGTTTTTAATTTTTTTCTCTGCAATACTGTGGTTTCTAAAGTTGTGTGTAGCTATTTTTTCAGAGCAGACAAATACTCTTCAACTCAACTGCGAATCACAATGTCTACATTTTGGATGGTAGGTTGAATAAGTAGATACCTTTTAGGGCTATTTTTTTGATATTGTATATAAGTATACAAGTCTATTAAGCCTCACAAATGACAATAAGTCTCTTGCATTGTCTACACTAGAGTTCATGGCATGAGTGATTATGTATCTATCCAACTGAGAAGGTTTTTCAATATAAAATATTTAAGTGAAATATTAAATTCAGTTATGTGATGTTAGTGAATACAGAAGTTTTAACTTAGAAGGGACCAGAGAGGACCCAAAGCAGGGGACTTCCTTGAGGACGCATGACACGTGTATGTTCATTTGCTAAGCCATGTCTGACTGACTGTAGCCCACCAGGCTTCTTTGTCCATGGGATTTCCCAGGCAACAATACTGGAGCGGGTTGCTATTTCCTTCTCCAGGGGATCTTCCCAACCCAGGGATTGAACCCACATATCCTGCACTGGCAGGCAGATTCTTTACCACTGAGTCACCAGGGAAGCCCCCCATGACACATGATAATCCACTAAAATACCCATGAAGACAAGTTACTGCCTTCTTTAAAAGGTAACCCATTCTGTTGAAGGAAAGCTTCAGTCCTAACATTTTCTTAGTTTTAAAACCAAATTACAGTTTGCTCATCTTGGCTTGATTTCCTGGATACATAATGTAACTCTTAAATGTATATATTATAATTTTAGCATGTTTCTCAGGATTCATACCAGTATGAATCTTTAATCAAATAAAAGCTTTTTCCAAATAAACTTGCCCAAAGTATACTGCCAAATTAGGTTTGGCAGACTGATTCCAAATCAAGAAAGGAGTATGTCAAGGCTATATGTTGTCACCCTGCTTATTTAACTTATATGCAGAGTATATCATGAGAAACGCTGGTCTGGATGAAGCACAAGCTGGAATCAAGATTGCTGGGAGAAATATCAATAACCTCAGATACACACATGACACCACGCTTAGAGCAGAAAATGAGGAAGAACTTAAGAGGCTCCTGATGAAAGTGAAAGAGGACAATGAAAAAGGAGACTTAAAAAAACTCAACATTCAGAAAATTAAGATCATGGCATCCAGTCCCATCACTTTATGGGAAATAGATGGGGAAACAATGGAAACAATGACAGACTTTTATTTTTGGGGGCTCAAATATCACTGCAGATGGTGACTGCTGTCATGAAATTAAAAGATGCTCCTTGGAAGAAAAGCTATGACCAACCTAGACAGCATATGAAAAAGCAGAGACATTACTTTGCCAACAAAGGTCCGTCTAGTCAAAGCTATGGTTTTTCCAGTAGTCATGTATGGATGTGAGGATTGGACTATGAAGAAAGCTGAGCACTGAAGAATTGATGCTTTTGAACTGTGGTGTTGGAGAAGACTCTTGAGAGTCCCTTGGACTAAGGAGATCCAACCAGTCAATCCTAAAGGAAATGAGTCCTGAATATTCATTGGAAGGACTGATGCTAAAGCTGAAACTCCAGTACTTTGGCTGGCTGATGGGAAGAACCAACTCATTGGAAAAGACCTTGATGCTGGGAAAGATTGAAGGCAGAAGGAGAAGGGGAAGACAGAGGATGAGATGGTTGGATGGCATCACCGACTTGATGGATATGAGTTTGAGCAAGCTCTGGGTGTTGGTGATGGCCTGGAGTGCTGCAGTCGTTGGGGTTGCAAAGTGGGACACGACTGAGCAACTGAACTGAACTTGGACTCACTTAACTAGGTGTGAGCAAAGTACTGTTCTGCCATATCTAAAGGCAGGTATAATCTCCCTCCATCCCCTCCCCCAAATAGCTTAGAATTTGTAGTTAAAATTGTTTCAATTTGCTTTCACTTCTGTCAGTGCTAAATTAGAGGCCATGGTTTGTTTTAGGGATGAATCTTCAGAGGGAAAAGAGACATTGCCTTAGTTCTGCAAAGTAGGAGGTGCATTTAGTGTTCCTGTATTACCCTCTCTTTTCTCAGGGATGAAGTGCATTTAGTGCCCCTATATTATCTTCTCTTTCCTTGGGTGAGCAGGACAAAGAAGCTCAAGAATCAAAGGATCCCTGATTGACTTAGCAGTGAAGAATCTCCCTACCAGTGCAAGAGACAGGTTCAATCCCTGGATCGGGAAGATTCCTTGCAGAAGGAAATGGCAACCAATCCAGTATTCTTGCCTGGGAAATCCCATGGACAGAGGGGCCTGGTAGGCTACAGTCCTCTGGGTCGTGAAAAGTGGGCATAACTTAGCAAGTGAACAATAACAACAATTTAAGAACACCAGCTTAATTATGATGGGTTTTAGAATCTTTGCAGTATGGAAATGAGAGTTTATTTTTTCCTTTCACAAAGAAAGGAAAAAAAGTACAAAAACAGGCAATTTAAAAACACACTTAGAGTTTTCCTTGGAATGCAGATCAAAATGTGTCAACACTGGTATTTTTCATGGTGTCTAAAATACCTATTAGGACAAACTTAACATGGTGTAAACTTTGATATCTCCAGATGATCAAGAAATGACTGTACCATCTCTTATTTCCTTTGTGTATTGCACTGACTAGTCTAGAAACCAGTGAACAGCTAACAACATATTAAAGGACCTGAATATAGACTGATCCTTGGGATCTTGTGTACTGGGGGGAGAGATAGGGGTCTCTTTTTTCCCTAGGTGAATTAATGGACAGCTGTTGCTTGCAGCACTGCTGTATGCCAAATGCAGACCAACCTAAACAGTTCTGGAGTTTCACCTGACAGAAGCCATTGAAGAGACAGCTGTTGCTGGCAGCCTTAGAGGTTAAGCATTTCAGCTGTGATTTGTGCTTCGCTCCCACCCTCAACTAGCATTTGCCCCTTGCTCCTTTTTTATTACTCATTTCTCAGCCTGACTGTGTCTGAATTAGGGGCCTCTTGAATGATGCCACTTGATTTGACAGCATGAAATATATTGCTCCAAAATTAAATATATGTTCAGGGCAAGCTTATGTTCAAGAACCCCCTCAAACCAGGCTTGGCCTCAACTGATTTATTGCCAGGAAGTTGATGAAACCCACACTTCTCAAATCTTGAAGTGAGGAATAGTAAGCAATTTTGAGTTGAAACCTTCTTCTTCTTTTTTTTTTTCTCTCTTTTAAATGACAGATAAATCCTTGCCTTGACCCAATGATTATTTAGGTATCAGGGGCAAAGAGAGGTGAGAGACCTATAATTACACACCATTCAGAGGTATCCTAAGAGCATGGGGAAAAAATTTGTCACTCTTCTAAATGCATGTCTCTTGGCCTTTGAGCTATTCAACAACTTGTCATTCAAATGTAAATGTAGAGAAATGGCCAGAAGGGCGAGTGTTAAATGCAACAATGCCACTAAAAGCACTTGCTCAGTCTTGTGACTGAATGTGCAGGGGCTTCAGGAGTGTGGTTGACAGAATTCTTCAGATGGACCCCCCCAAGGCTCCCAACCCCTGGGTATACACACACCTTCTCCTAGTTATTCAAACATCGTTCTAGGTATGGCTGTGAAGGAAATTTGCAGATGTAATTAAGGTTCCAGGTCAATTTGATCTGAAGATAAGATTATCCAGATGCACTAAATCACATGAGCCCATTATATCTTGGTCCAGAGGTCAGAGACCTGAGAAAACAGAGATTAAAAGCAGGAGGGGGAGTCAACAGGCTGGAAGAAAACAAACATCCATAGTGAGAATTTCCTGTGGAGGTCATGTGACTAGGAATGACTAACAACTCAAAGGGAAATGAAGCCCTCCCTCACTTCTGCAACTGGAAGGCAATGAATCCTGTGAATCCCCTATGAGCTTAGAAGAGGGCCCTGTGAGAATGAAGAACTGCAACCCCAGCCAAACCTTGGTTTCAGCCCAGTGAGACCCTAAGCAGAGTATCTAGTTATGCTGTGAAATGAGATAATAAATTTAAGTTGTCAAGTTTGTGATAATCTGTTACATAGCATAGGCAATGAATACAAGGAATCATAAAGGAATACAACTTCCTTCAATACAAGGAAGTTTGAATACAAGGAATCAGAAGTGTTTTGTAGTATCATAGTCATAGTGGAACTAAGCAGAACCCCATGGTCCCCTCCCCCCGAGAACAAAGGCCTCCTAGAGTCACAAAAGAGTAGGCTCAAGCAGTTAATGATAAGAGAGTCATAGACTCAGTGTCCGATGAAAAATGGTATTAACACTCTTGCTCATAACAATCTTTATCTTTGTGAGAATTAGAATAATTGTAGCTTGCTCTGCCCACAAAGGTAAGTAGGCAACTAAAACTGTCACCAAACAGATACTACAAAACCATGTCAGTATCTTCTACTCTGACACAGAGTGACATATAGCACCCTGCTGCTAAGTCACTTCAGTTGTGTCTGACTCTGTGTGACCCCATAGACGGCAGCCCACAGGCTCCCCCATCCCTGGGATTCTCCAGGCAAGAACACTAGAGTGGGTTGTCATTTCCTTCTCCAATGCATGAAAGTGAAAAGTGAAAGTGAAGTCACTCAGTTGTGTCCAACTCTTCTCGACCCCATGGACTGCAGCCCACCAGGCTCCTCCGTCCATGGGGTTTTCCAGGCAAGAGTACTGGAGTGGGGTGCCATTGCCTTCTCCATATAGCACCCTATGTCAGCATAAAGTTGCGGTCCATGGGGTTGCAAAGAGTAGAACACAACTTACCAACTGAACAAATGAACAACAATGTCAACAACAACAAATAAAGAAGTTACAGAAGATGGACCTTCACCTCTAGTCTCAGAATGATTCTGATTTGCCCCTTTCCTGTTAGCCAATTTCTGCTTCTCCAAAATGTTAATTATAAAAATGATGTCAGCTGATAATGTTTAATCTAACTCCTGTCTTCTTCTCTAGTGAATATACACAATATCCTGCCTAACCTGTTGAATCCTTTCCTGGATTAAAAGGAACAAGAATGAAAAATTAAGTAGTTAAAAAATGACTAACTCTCTATCCCCAGCTTCCCCTCTTAGCAAATTTGCAGGCTGACCAAGCAGGCAAGAGAGCATTCAAAAGAAGGTCAAGAGAAATCAGCAGGCCTGCAGGCAATGGAGAAATGATGAAGAATCTGACCTCCTACCTTAATGATTAAATGAGGTTGTTTTTCTTTTCTCCCTTTGAAAATTACTATGTCTGAACAGAATTTTCAGAGTTGATCTCCAGACATGAGTCTGCCTTCTCCCCAGGTTGCCAGCTTTTTTGAATAAAGCACCTTTCCTTTCTATTGACACTTTCCCCTCAGTTAACGGGTTCTGAGAAGTGAGCAACCAAACCTGAGTTTAGTAACAAAAGTAGGTGGGACACTAGACCAAACAAACATCCCCATTCTGGGCACTTGGGAAGAACAAGAAGGGACCACCTGAAAAGCATTTGTCTTCATAGTTACAGTCTTCATTTGTTCTTTTATTGGTGGTTTTCTTGGATAATCTATATTTTGTTTTCTAGTAAAATTGTTCCACTGTTAAATCTATTTTAAAAAATTACAGCACCCTTTTTATGTGCCAAGCATTATGCAAACTAAATACTTTGTAGGTATCATTTATTCCTTTCTCAGCAACCCTGTTTTAAAGATGAGATGCTTGAGGACCTCAAGGATGCAGAGCAGGTAAGAATTTCCCCAACACCTCAAGTGATGAACCAATAGTAGCTTGGCTAAGAGAAAGTGAAAGTCACTCAGTTGTGTCTGACTCTTTGTCCCAACTTGCCCAAATGAACTTAGTTTTCACCTACTTGTGCTCTTCTTTTTCCTATCTCCATTAATAGCATTTCCATCTAATCAGAGAAGCTAGAGATTGTGGAATTATTTATGAGCATCTTTATCATTTTTCTCTTCTTTTCATAAGTCCTGATTATTTTAACTCTTTACAGCTCTTTCGCATCCATTTCCATTGCTATTGTTTTGGATCACCTAACATCTTTTCTCATGTACATCACCATAGTAGATTTTTAATTTCTCCTTGCTTTCTGGAAACCCTTCTCATCTGCCCTCCACGCTATAGCTAGTGTAGTCATACAATGTTTCCCCTTAAAACCCTTCAGTATCTCTGCTACACACAAAATGAATGTTATTGCATGGAATGCCTTTTGTTATTTCACCCGCCATAACTTTCCATCTTTATTTTATTTCCACTCTCTGGATTTTGTACCACAGCCCCTCCTTCCATGTTCCTGCCACTTTACTCAGCTCTTCCTAAAAATGCCATTCTCCATGCCTTTGTATGTTCTCTCCCTTCAGCCTATAATCTTCCTTTTGTGAAGAAATCCTGCCTGTCTTTCATAGCCCAGCCCATATGTCACCTCTCTGGTAAAGCCGTCCCTGAAAAGTCCCTATGTTGTCATTACTTTCAGGGATGCACAACTGTTAGACTTCGGGCAGACTTCTATCACTGTACTTAAAATACCGCTCAGTAATTATTTATGCATTTGTCCCTTTCTACCAATTGTGAACTCTTCAAGAAGAGGATTATGCCTTTTTTTAACCTTCTTGTTTCCTATTCCCAGCCACAGCAGCAAACATGCCAGGCACTCAGTTGGTGTTCAATAAATATCTGATGAAGAAGTGAATAAAGGGCTGAACAAAGGAGTAAGGAAAGAAAAACATCTGTTGTATTTGACAACTTTAGTGTATTTCAGTGCTTCTTACCTGGAGTGGGATCCCTGGTCCAGCAGCATCAGCATTCCAAGAACTCATTAGAAATGCAGATTCTTATCCCCATGCCAGAGCTACTACTGACTCAAGAACTCTGGAGTTGGAGCCCACCAATCTGTAATGTAATACACTCTCTGGGTGATTTAACACACTCTCTGGGTCAGGGCGGTGGCTGAGAGGAGCTACCACACGCCCGAGATAAGGGGAGGCAGCCGAGAAGAGCAGCCCCACATCCAAGGAGTGGCAGCTGCATGGGCACAGGAGGGCTGAGAGGAGCTACTCCACATCCAAGGCCAGGAGGGATGGCCGGTGAGGAGATAACCCTCGTCCAAGGTAAGGAGCAGCGGCTGCGCTTTGCTGTAGCAGCTGTGAAGAGATACCCCACATCCAAGTTAAGAGAAACCCAAGTAAGATTGTAGGTATTGCAAGAGGGCATCAGAGGGCAGACACACTGAAACTATAATCACAGAAAACTAGCCAATCTGATCACATGGACCACAGCCTTGTCTAATTCAATGAAACTAAGGCATGTCGTGTGGGGCCACTCAAGACAGGAGGGTCATGGTGGAGAGGTCTTACAGAATGTGGTCCACTGGAGAAGGGAATGGCAAACTACTTCAGTATTCTGGCCTTGAGAACTCCATGAACAGTATGAAAAGGCAAAATGATAGGATACTGAAAGAGGAACTCCCCAGGTTGATAGGTGTCCAATATGCTACTGGAGATCAGTGGAGAAATAACTCCAGAAAGAATGAAGGGATGGAGCCAGAGCAAAAACAATACCCAGCTGTGGATGTGACTGGTGATAAAAGCAAGGTCCAATGCTGTAAAGAGCAATATTGCATAGGAACCTGGAATGTTAGGTCCATGAATCAAGGCAAATTGGAAGTGGTCAAACAGGAGATGGCAAGAGTGAATGTTGACATTCTAGGAATCAGCAAACTAAAATGGACTGGAATGGGTGAATTTAACTCAGATTACTGTGGGCAGGAATCCCTTGGAAGAAATGGAGTTGCCATCATGGTCAACAAAAGAGTCCGAAATGCAGTACTTGGATGCAATCTCAAAAACAACAGAATGATCTCTGTTCCTTTCTTTCCAAGGCAAACCATTCAATATCACAGTAATCCAAGTCTATGCCCCAACCAGTAACGCTGAAGAAGCCGAAGTTTAATGGTTCTACAAAGAACTACAAGACTTTTTAGAACTCACACCCAAAAAAGATGTCCTTTTCATTATAGGGGACTGGAATGCAAAAGTAGAAAGTCAAGAAACACCGAGTAACAGGCAAATTTGGCCTTGGAGTATAGAATGAAGCAGGGCAAAAGCTTATAGAGTTTTACCAAGAGAACACACTGGTCATAACAAACACTCTCTTCCAACAACACAAGAGAAGACTCTACACATGGACATCACCAGATGGTCCACACTGAAATCAGATTGATTATATTCTTTGGAGCCAAAGATGGAGAAGCTCTATAGAGTCAGCAAAAACAAGACCGGGAGCTGACTGTGGCTCAGATCATGAATTCCTTATTGCCAAATTCAGACTTAAATTGAAGAAAGTAGGGAAAACCACTAGACCATTCAGGTATGACCTAAATCAAATCCCTTATGATTATACAGTGGAAGTGAGAAATAGATTTAAGGGACTAGATCTGATAGACAGAGTGCCTGGTGAACTATGGACAGAGTTTCATGACATTGTACAGGAGACAGGGATCAAGACAATCCCCATGGAAAAGAAATGCAAAAAAGCAAAATGGCTATCTGGGGAGGCCTTACAAATAGCTGTGAAAAGAAGAGAAGCGAAAAGCAAAGGAGAAAAGGAAAGATATAAGCATCTGAATGCAGAGTTCCAAGAATAGCAAGGAGAGAGAAGAAAGCCTTCCTCAGCGGTCAATGCAAAGAAATAGAGGAAAACAACAGAATGGGAAAGATTAGAGATCTCTTCAAGAAAATTAGAGCTACCAAGGGAACATTTCATGCAAAGATGGGCTCAATAAAGGATAGAAATGGTATGGACCTAACAGAAGCAGAAGATATTAAGAATAGGTGGCAAGAATACACAGAAGAACTGTACAAAAAAGATCTTCACGACCCAGATAATCACGATGGTGTGATCACTGACCTAGAGCCAGACATCCTGGAATGTGAAGTCAAGTGGGCCTTAGAAAACATTTCTATGAACAAAGCTAGTGGAGGTGATGGAATTCCAGTTGAGCTATTTCAAATCCTAAAAGATGATGCTGTGCAAGTGCTGCACTCAATATGCCAGCAAATTTGGAAAACTCAGCAGTGGCCACAGGACTGGAAAAGGTCAGTTTTCATTCCAATCCCAAAGAAAGGCAATGCCAAAGAATGCTCAAACTACCGCACAATTGCACTCATCTCACACGGTAGTAAAGTAATGCTCAGAATTCTCCAAGCCAGGCTTCAGCAATATGTGAACCATGAACTTCCAGATATTCAAGCTGGCTTTAGAAAAGGCAGAGGAACCAGAGATCAAATTACCAACATCTGCCAGATCATGGAAAAAGCAAGAGAGTTCCAGAAAAACATCTATTTCTGCTTTATTGACTATGACAAAGCCTTTGACTGTGTGGATCACAATACCCTGTGGAAAATTCTGAAAGAGAGATGGGAATACCAAACCACCTGACCTACCTCTTGAGAAACCTATATGCAGGTCAGGAAGCAACGGTTAGAACTGGACATGGAACAACAGACTGGTTCCAAATAGGAAAAGGAGTTTGTCACGGCTGTATATTGTCACCCTGCTTATTTAACTTATATGCACAGGTAATAGTACCCTACTACAGTACTCTTGCCTGGAAAATCCCATGGATGGAGGAGCCTGGTGGCTGCCGTCTATCGGGTCACACAGAGTCGCACACAACTGAAGTGGCTTAGCAGCAGCAGCAGCACAGTACATCATGAGAAATGCTGGGCTAGAAGAAGCACAAGCTGGAATCAAGATTGCCAGGAGAAATATCAATAACGTTAGATATGCAGATGACACTACCCTTATGGCAGAAAGTGAAGGGGAACTAAAAAGCCTCTTGATGAAAGTGAAAGTGGAGAGTGAAAAAGTTGGCTTAAAGCTCAACATTCAGAAAACGAAGATCATCTCATCCGGTCCCATCACTTCATGGGAAATAGATAGGGAAACAGTGGAAACAGTGTCAGACTTTATTTTGGGGGGCTCCAAAATCACTGCAGATGGTGACTGCAGCCATGAAATTAAAAGACGCTTACTCCTTGGAAGGAAAGTTATGACCAACCTAGACAGTACATTGAAAAGCAGAGATATTACTTTGCCAACAAAGGTCCATCTAGTCAAGGCTATGGTTTTTCAAGTGGTCATGTATGGATGTGAGAGTTGGACTTTGAAGAAGGCTGAGCACCGAAGAATTGATGCTTTTGAACTGTGGTGTTGGAGAAGACTCTTGAGAGTCCCTTGGACTGCAAGGAGATCCAACCAGTCCATCCTAAATGAGATCAGTCCTGGGTGTTCATTGGAAGGACTGATGCTGAAGCTGAATCTCCAATACTTTGGCTACCTCATGTGAAGAGTTGACTCACTGGAAAAGACCCTGATGCTGGGAGGGATTGGGGGCAGGAGGAGAAGGGGACAACAGAGGATGAGATGGCTGGATGGCATCATTGACTAGATGGACATGAGTTTGAGTGAACTCCGGGTGTTGGTGATGGACAGGGAGGCCTGGTGTTTTGTGATTCATGGGGTCGCAGAGTCAGATTCGACTGAGTGACTGAACTGAACTGAACTGGGTGATTCAAATAAGTGCTTACATTTAAGAATCACCAGTGTAGTTAATAGGGCTTCCCTGGTAGTTTAGCTGGTGAAGAATCTGCCTGCAATGCAGAAGACCCAGGTTCAATCCCTGAGTGGGGAAAATCCCCTTACGAAGGAAATGGCAACCCACTCCAGGATTCTTGCCTGGAGAACCCCATGGACAGAGGAGCCTGGCAGGCTATAGTCCATGGGGTCACCAAGAGTTGGACACAGCTTAGCGAATAAACCACCACCAGTGTACCTGAACCTGGCTGATGTGTCTAGAACAGATCTCAGCTGTAAAGTAGTGGAAGGAACATCTGGACACTTAGGTTCTAAGCTCAGTTCTGTCATCAGCTCCTACTGTGCTCTTGAGAAAGTGACTTAACCTTTTAGAACATAAATGTTACTCTCCGTAAATTCAGAAAATCAGACCAGATAATTTCTAAATTCCCTTTTAGCATTAAAGTTCTCTCTTTGCATAAAGAAAGAGATGTATTCTTTGATTCCAAATGACAAAGATGAAGGAGTGGGAAACCAAGGGAAAATTGCAGTAGCACTCAGTTCAGTGATCCTGTGAATCTGCCGCAGAAAGACTAAACCATTGCTCCTGCAAGTTCACTGCTTAGAATTCTGAAGCTGCAAATGCCTGATGCTTCCCAGGAATTTAGCAACCCTTCACCCCAATTAGTGCACCTGGCCAACCAAACAATTCCACAGAGGAGGGGAGAGGTCCTTCCTGACCCCCTTGTGATCAGATCACACCCTGAAGCATGAAATGTGATTACCCTCTCCTAGCCTGTACAACTACTCAGGGGTTCAATAGAAACATGGAAAGTCAAGGAAGGATGGAGGTTGTCGGTGGTGGTGATGTTTGTGTATGTGTAGTTACTTTCTATTTCCCAAGAACCCAAATAGGAAAATCCCTCCTTCAGTTTCACCCTGCATAATACTGATTTAATGATGTGAATTAAATTAAACATGTTATGATATGCAGACTGTGTCTAGAATAATAACACATTTCAGCAAAAGAAAACATGCCATCAGTGAGTAGGCAAAGGAGACCAATAAAAAAAATGCACATTCTGTCCTGTACCTAGAGGTACAAAACTATATATATATATGGACTTCTCTGGTGGCTCAGACAGTAAAGAATCTGCCTGCATTGCAGGAGAACCAGGTTTGATCCCTGGATTGGAAAAGAGCCCCTAGAAAATGAAATGGCAACCCACTCCAATATTCTTGCCTGGAACATTCCATAGACAGAGGAGCCTGGCAGGCTACAGTCCATGGGGTTGGAAAGAGTCACACATGACTGAGTGACTAACACACACACACACACACAAATATGTATTTTTTAATAGTGGCTACCCTGTATATGAAGCTGAATGGACACAATAAAACCCAGTTGATTTCAACATTATAATGGCCAACTATAGATATAGCCATTAAGCCTGGGACTAGAAGCCAGTATTGGTGAAAGCCCTAGATTTTGGCCGTTATCGCCAAAACAGTTTTTTTTATTTTTATTTTTAAACTTTACATAATTGTATTAGTTTTGCCAAATATCATAATGAACCCGCCACAGGTATACATGTGTTCCCCATCCTGAACCCTCCTCCCTCCTCCCTCCCCATACCATCCCTCTGGGTCGTCCCAGTGCACTAGCCCCAAGCATCCAGTATCGTGCATCGAACCTGGACTGGCATCTCGTTTCATACGTGATATTTTACATGTTTCAATGCCATTCTCCCAAATCTTCCCTCCCTCTCCCTCTCCCACAGAGTCCATAAGACAGTTTTGATAGCTAGAAGAAGTCTGGCCTCATTTCCCTCGGGGAATTACCATTTTCAGGTTCCTTGGATGCACTGTATTAAGATTCAGTCTGATACATACTTATTAGTCTTTGTTACATGTCAGGCACTGCCAGGAATACTGTAGGGTCCCTGATCAAAGAAAGCTGAGAGTCGACTAGGAGAGACAGACACTTTAACAAGTGACTGTGATATAAGGAAATGTTATAGACCGGATACATGAGAGCAAGGAAAAGGGATATTTTAGATCTCAAACTGGCACACAAATCTAGTCTGATATGCTGCCTAGAGCAAAGCCCCGTCACCAGTGGAACAAACTTTAGACCTGTGTGCTGCCCATCAGGAGGATGAATGAAGCAGACACATGCCAAGAAGAAGGGCTGCCCACGCTCACATCCAGGCATGTCATTAAATAGAACCTCTAAGGGCGGATTCTCCAAGTTCCTGACTCAGGGCCACTTTAAGCTGCGTGCTGTGCAGCCATGCTTGGAACTCTGTGACAGAGAACTGCAAAAGGCCTGTCAAAACTCTTGACAAGTGAAAGACAGGCAAAGTGCGGGGAGGCCTGCTCTCCATCCTTGCCACCCTGTGAACACCTGTTACCAAGAGAGCAAGCTGAGAGACACATTTGGCACATATTGGCAGCATCAGCAGAATCAGCCCCTCTCCATGATTTAGTGAAAACGTGATCCTTTGCAGCTTCTGCCTCACAAATTGATTACAGTTCCCTTTGCTGCATAGTTACTAGGAGGGAGAGGTAAGTAAACTCCTTGAGCAGGTTTTACCGTGGCTGACTATAGAGATACCGAAAATTCTCAAAACATTCCCTTTTAAATGAGAAAAATAAAAAATCACAGTAATCCCACATCAGTTCAGCTCAGTTCAGTTGCTCAGTCATGTCCGACTCTTTGCAAACCCATGGATTGTAGCACGCCAGGCTTCCCTGTCCATCACCAACTCCTGGAGCCTACTCAAACTCACGTCCAGAGCATCAGTGATGCCATCCAACCATCTCATCCTCTGTCGTCCCCTTCTCCTCCTGCCTTCAGTCTTTCCCAGCATCAGGGTCTTTTCCAACGAGTCGGTTCTTTGCATCAGCCAGCCAAAGTATTGGAGTTTCAGCTTCACCATCAGTCCTTCCAATGAGTATTCAGGACTCATTTCCTTTAGGATTGACTGGTTGGATCTCCTTGCATTCCAAGAGACTCTCAAGAGTGTTCTCCAACACCACAGTTCAAAAGCATCAATTCTTTGGCACTCAGCTTTCTTTATAGTCTAACTCTCACATCCATACATGACCACTGGAAAAACCATAGCTTTGACTAGATGGATCTTTGTTGGCAAAGTAATGTCTCCGCTTTTTAATATGCTGTCTAGGTTGGTCATAGCTTTTCTTCCAAGGAGCAAGTATCTTTTAATTTCATGGCTGCAGTCACCATCTGCAGTGATTTTGGAGCCCAGAAAAATAGTCTCTCACTGTTTCCACTGTTTCCCACTGTTTCCCACGTGCAATCCCACATGCAGGGAGTTTTTCAACGGACAAGCACTTTTCTTCATTCATTTACACACTTGGGTCTACAGCAAGGCAAGAGAATGGGCAGTGCATCTCCCAGAGTTGCTGTTCTACAGATGAAGTAATGAAGGTGGTTTTGAGAGTTGAGGACAGGGCAGCCACCAGTGAGCTCAGGTCTTGGGAACCTTTGCAGGATCTACCTCCCTGCTGACTCTCTAAGAATTCAAGGAGATGTGTCTGTGCTAATCCAGCTGTCATTCTGGTAGGAAGCAATTTAGGTTGTGCCTTTAAAGCAATGGAAATTCAATCTGTCTCCCTCAGATGTAAGCGCAGCGACCCTGTCTTTGGAAGCCTGAGGTTCAGGGGGACGAGGGCAATGCAGATGAAAGGTTTGTTTTAGAACCAGCCAGTTGAAACCTGTCTGTCCCTAGATAAGCTACTTGCTGATTTTAAAATGTGAACAGTCATATCCCCCAGCGTCCGTGGGGACTGTGTATTAATGACTGTGATGTGCTAGGATGTCAATAAATGATTGCCAATAAGCAGAGACATCACTGTGCCAACAAAGGTCCATCTAGTCAAAGCTAGATGGGTTTTTCTAATAGTCATGTATGGATGTGAGAGTTGGACCATAAAGAAAGCTGAGCACTGAAGAATTGATGCTTTTGAACTGTGGTGCTAAAGAAGACTCTTGAGAGTCCCTTCGATAGCAAAGAGATCAAACCAGTCAATCCTAAAGGAAATCAACCCTGAATTTTCATTAGGTTCATTAGGTTGCTGAAGCTCCAACATTCTGGCCACTTGATGCACAAAGCCAACTCATTGGAAAAGACCCTGATGCTGGGAAAGACTGAGGACAGGAGAAGGGGGTGACAGAGTATGAGATGATTGCATGGCATCATCGACCCAATGGACAGGAATTTGAGAAACTGGGAAATATTGAAGGACAGGGAAGTCTGGGGTGCTGCAGTCCACGGATTTGGAAAGAATCAGATGACTTAATGACTGAACAACAACAATATTGTTTTTATTAGCATATTCTGTTTTTAATAGTATAAGTATATAAATATTTAATAGTATACATAACGAGTTCCCACTCCTCTTGCCAGGTGACTGAGGACTCAGGGTCTGGATGTGGGGAAGAGCCTGCTACAGAGTGTCTGAGGGATCGGGTGTTTGGGATCACATCATGCAGATACCAAGAAGTCGGAATTAAAAACAATTTTTTTTTTTTTAATTTGCATGTTGCTCAAAGCAGGTCTGTGCTTACAATCTGGTTCAGTTCACCCCAATTTTTTAAAATTTTAAAATGTTTCCTTTAAACTAAACTTTAAAATAAACAGCAAATGAAAAATAAAAAAGAGAAATGATGAGATCTATCCAGAAAAAAGTTTTCTTCTGAGGGGGCCCTAGAGCTGGCTCTACGAGTGTGTCAGCTGCCGGTTTGTTTTATTATTACTCTGGTTAAATACATCCATGGCTGAAGAGGAGAAGGGCAATTGACAGCAGCTTCGGCTTCCTGGGATGCTTGATGCTTGTTTCGTGAAGTTGGTTGGGGGACTGACATGCTTTTGCTTGACATGAGCTGTAAATGATTCCCCTGCATTGAGTCCTTTCTCCATCACTTAGTGACTGTGTCGCTGTCTCATCTGGAAAATACGGATGTTCTTATCTGTCTTGCTCAGCTCACAGCTTTCTCATGTAGATCAAATAAAATAAGTGGCTATGTATAAGTGTGGCACCCCACTCCAGCACTCTTGCCTGGGGAATCCCATGGATGGAGGAGCCTGGTGGGCTGCAGTCCATGGGGTCGCAAGAGTCGGACATGACTGAGCGACTTCACTTTCACTTTTCGCTTTCATGCATTGGAGAAGGAAATGGCAACCCACTCCAGTGTTCTTGCCTGGAGAATCCCAGGGACGGGGGAGCCTGGTGGACTGCCATCTATGGGGTCACACAGAGTTGGACACGACTGAGGTGACTTAGCATACTACCCTCTCAGTATTACCTCAGTCTTTCCTCCCGTTTTAATTTTTCAAAAGTAGAGCATGGGGCTTCCCTAGTGACTCAGAACCCACCTGCCAATGCAGGAGACATGGGTTCGATCCCTATTCCTGGAAGATCGAACATGCCATGGAGCAACTAAGCCCGCACACCACAACTATTGAGCCCACATGCCACAGCTACTGAAGCCTGCACACCCTAGAGCCCATACTTCAACAAGAGAAGCCATTGCAATGAGAAGCCCATACAGCACGACTAGAGAGTAGCCCCTGCTTGCCACAACTAGAGTAAAGCCTGGAAGACCCAATGCAGCTGAAAATAAATAAATGAAAAAAAAATATTTTAAAAAATAGGCAGTGCAACTCAGGAAAGGAATTTGTCCATCTAGTGGTGCTACTATGCATCCTAAAACCAAGATCTCCCAAGTTATCCCAATTCTGTGCAACATTAGACATTCCCCTTTGCCAACAGTTTAACTCTTCAAAAATGCCACTGTAATAGTGATCCTCAAATAATTATCATGATTTCCTGAAACTTGGTTTCTAACACAGGCATACCTCAGAGATACTGTGGCTTTGGTTCCAGATCACTGCAGTAAAGAGAGTTATATGGATTTTTTGGTTTCCCACTGTACATAAAAGTTATGTTTATACTACACTGTAGTCCATTAGATGTACAATAGCATTATGTCAAAAAATGTACATATCATAATTAAATAGTACTTTATTGCTAAAAATTACTAACCATTATCTGAGCCTTCAGCAAATAGTCATCTTTTTGCAATATTAACTTCAAGGATCACTAATCACAGATCAGCATAACAAATATAATCATGAAAAAGTTTGAAATATTGCAGAATTACAAAAATGTGACAGAGAGATAAAAGTGAGCAAATACTGTTGGAAAAATAATGCCTATAGATTTGCTTGCTGCAGGGATGCCACAAACATTCAGTTTATAAAATAATGGAGTATCTGAAGTGCAATAAAACTAGGTGGGCCTGTAGACAATCTTGTTAAATAAGACTTTCAGCTCTGAATCCTTTGAATCAGAAGATATACCGTCAGGTGTACTCCTTCCTTCTCCACAATAGTTCACAGGCTATTCTGTGATTCCTCTCCCTTTTCCTCTGACCTGCCACTTGAAATATAGGAGCTCTTTCAGGAGGATCCTGTTCAGCATCCCAGCTATTTAGGCACATAGCCACTCCTCCTCTAACAATCGGAGTCAAATGGAACATCCCACCTGGGCTCATGAGTCACTACATAGTCCAGGTGTACTTTAGTGGCATTTTGCTTACTCTATAAAGCCACATATGAACTTGAGAACAGTTAATATTGAGTTCTCGAGAGAACCCTGGGAGATATCCCAGGGTTCAAGTTAGCTAAGGCACTCTGGCTGATATGCTGTTTGAACTTTAGATGCAACACTATGCCTAGTTAAGGGCTTTTCTTTTATAGTTCGGGGCTTCTCAGTGGCTCAGTGGTAAAATATCTACCTGCCAGTGCAAGAGACTCTGGTTTGACCCAGAGGAGGACATGGCAACCAGTATTCTTGCCTTGGGGACAATCCCATGGACAGAGAAGCCTGGCGAGTTGCATTCCCTGGGATTACAGACAGTTGGACACTACTGAGCAACTGAGGTCATGTGCACAATTTTACATTTGAGAACACACTGCTGATTTTTAAAGATTACTATAAGGCTTCTTTTATTAATATATTCAGGATTTTCTCTTACTGAATTTAGCCTTCATTTATTTCCTTGAATGCATTTTATATGTGTATAATACATTTATATATACACAATATATTACATGTAAGGTGTATATATGTGTGTATATATATATATATTTTTTAATTAAGACAATACTCAAATAACATGCTGACTTCTGCCAAGTCTGTTTTAATAAGTCATCTAGATTCAGTCAGATATGGAACAAAGAAGAAGGCAGAAGTTTAGGCTTCAGGTCTCAGATCTGCCAAGGGGGATCTTAAATAAGCCAGTGATAATGATTCTCAAATTTTCATCATGCTCAGTCACAATTTATGTCTCTAGACCCCAAATCTTCCTGACCTCCAGACTCATCTATTCAACTGCCTCCTGACGTTGCTGTTTGGGTGACTAATACTTGTCTTGAATTTAACCCATCCAAAATCATAATCAAGAGACTCTTGATTTCTCTGTCCCCATTCCAAATCTACTTCGTCTCTTTGTCCCATTTAAAAAGTGGCATCTCCATCCTCGCAGGTGCTCACGTCAAAAGCCTAGGAATCATCTTTGATACTTCTCTTTCTTTTACATTCCATACCCATTACATTAATTAAGCAAAGAGGCCATTAATTAGACTGAGGTGGCTCTAAGATCTTGGCGACCTAGTCAGCAAATCAAAATCTAAGCCGGTAAATGCCTCGAGGTTAAGAAATCACAAACAGCCTACCATAAACAGCCAACTAGGCTTTATGCTATAGCCAATCAAATAACTTGCTTCCTTTGCTCCCCACTTTCTTCACGGACATTTTCCCCCTGGCTTCTCTCCAGGAGTGCTCCTAACCACTTTCTGTTTGGTGTTGCCCAATTCAAATTGATTTTTGCTCAAGCAAACTTGTAAATTTTTCATGTGCATCAGTTTATTTTTTCAACATACCCAACCCCTCAGCAAATCCTATTAGTTCTATCTTCAGAATATTCCTAAAATCAGACCACCTGTCACTTGACTTCAATCACACCCAGCTGTTGCCTGGACTATTACAATCCTCTGACTGGTTTTTCTGCTTCCTGTCTTGTACACACTACTGTTTTACTCCACCTAGCAGACAGCATGCTCAGTTCAAAAGTAAATGGGATCATGTCACCCTCTTTCCTGAAACCCTACCATCACTGATCTTTTCCTATCACACTTAGAATAGATGCTAAGTTTCTTATCTTGGAGTTCAAGGCTTTATTTGCATGACTGAACCCTGTGATCCTGAACCCTGAACCACGTGATCTCGTCTCACACATCCTTCTTACTCACAGAGTTCCAGGCACATTCTCGCTGTCTCTCATTACATCCTCTCTGCACTTACTGTTCTCTCTGCCTGGAACTCCTCCCCTAAAACAGTCAAAGAGCTTGTCCCTTGCATCAATCAGGTGTTTGTTCAAACTGCCTCAGTGTTTTCCATCAGATCCAGAAGAGCTCCCACTTCTAATCTTACTGTGCAGTTCCTTTCTTGAAATCTGTTTCTCTTCCTAGCTCCCATTACTCTCTGACATTCTTTCTGCTCAAACCCATACCCACACGTCTTCACTCCTCAATTGAATGTAAATGCCATGAGGACAGAAACTTAAGAGTGTTTTGTTTACAACTTGGTATTTCCAGTAACTAGATCAGTGCCAGGTACTTTACAGTAAAAGGTAAATGAAAAATTGTCAATGAATGGAAGTATGCAGTCTCTGGGCCTGTTTCTTTAGGTTTGAATAAGATGAACTGTAAAATCTCCACTAGCTTTAAGAACCCATGATTCCTTGCTTTATTTTTTGGTTTATGATCTTGATTTGTTATGCAAAGAAAAACAACTGTAATAGAAAACTGCAGCGTAGGAGGCAATGAGCTGGACCAAATAGCACCTCTACCACAACTTTTAAGGATTTGCTCTCAAATTTCCTTCTGATTAAACTTCTCATTCCCTAGAATTTACATGTCTATGGAAAACAAATGAGTATAGCTAATGCAATGGGTGTAAAGTATCTGATTTTGCTAAATTAAGCAAATCAAGAGCCTGGTAAGATCCAGAGGCTTAGGGCCAATCTTCATATCTCCAAAGAGCTTTACACAAGCAGCCATATAGGCAAAAACATCCCCAAATTATTGGTTGAGGTCCTCATCTGTAGGTGCTACCCAGCGTATTATAGTCAGATGAACAATCTGATTCTGACAACCTGTTCCAACACTTCCTGGGGGTGCTAACAAATCATACATTATCTGAGCTTCATTTACTGAATGCATTGGCTGAAATAATGAAATAATTTCATGCAGAAATCAATCTGCATGTTTAAGGTACAGAGAAAGACAGTGCTCTTTCATAATGTTCATGGTGGCAAACCTTTTTGGGCTTCCATTCAACATAAGGAAGCTTGGAGTTAATTTAGAATAACCACAGTATTGTTCTTTGGATGGATAAGAGAGGCAGTACAGTTCATTTTTAAAACCCTTACTTGCAGTCAAGTCCTTACAGAGAATGCTGCTGCTGCTGCTAAGTCGCTTCAGTCGTGTCCAACTCTGTGCGACCCCATAGACGGCAGCCCACCAGGCTCCACCATCCCTGGGATTCTCCAGGCAAGAACGCTAGAGTGGGTTGCCATTGCCTTCTCCGTCACAGAGAATATAGATGTTCTAATTGTTCCTTGTACATTGCCTCCAACTTTTACCCTCAGAATCACTAGGAAAGCAGACCTTTTCAGCAAGGCCAAGGAAGGTCTATTTGATCCCTCTGCCTTTCTTCCTGGGGGCCTTCCTCTTTTTCTCAAGTCTCTGGACAAAGTTAACAACTATTTGTGCACAAGGGTGTACATAGGGAGCAGTACTTGGGAAGCTTCACACAGAGGATCTGTAAGACAGTAGAATGGTTTTATACTGCCAAAATAAATCTCATCTTTGCACAGCTAGAGTTTCTGTTTCTTTCCTCATTTAATCTGCACTACTAAATTCCTCCTTTTACTTTCCTAATTTTAATGGGTTTGATTCCCATGAAGGAGGAAGAATGTGAGAGAGAAATAAATTTATCTCATCACAATTAGCAAAATAAGATGGAGAGAGTTTGAAGGAGCCTTGCTTATGAGATGGATAAACAAAGGCGGGGGTGTTATGTAACAGCAAGCAGCAGCAACAACAGTTGGAGAGGCTACAGAGACCAGCTTTAGAACCCAGCATTCTATATCCTATACGTGCTATATTCTACACGTACAGGTTCTGTACATTAACTCAGAATACCACCTGAGTCCTAGAGATCCGGCTCTGCTTTGGCAAGTTATAAGTGAGAGGAAAGGATAGCAAATGAAAGGGTTACCTCAGCTCTTGACTGGCAGCTCTGTTGCCAAAATTATAGCCAAGTTTAAACCTCAGGTTCATGAGGCATTTTGCTGCAAACTGAAAAGAAAAATCCACCAACGCCTCTGAGCACCTGAGATTAGAATGTACAAACCGCTGTGCTCAACATTCCAACTGCAGTCCTGAAATACAATGTCAGGCAGAGTGGGGAGTCATAAAATGTGAAGTCAAAGGCTGACTGAGTTGTCAATGGAAGGTTCATTACTAACTGTGATGTGCTCCTTGGCATTTACCCAGACAATCTGAGGCTATGACATTAACATGTGGTGCTTTATGTGATTCCAAAACTTGCTGCTGCCTCCCAGAAAGAAAGTCAACTGGGGTGGGGGAACTAAAATATTTTAATTTCTTCTGCAGTTTCCCTAAAAGCCCAGGAATAGTTTTAGATGTATATGAAGTATACCATCAGAAATAAAAGTGTAAGACTTTAAAACCTTCATTCACAGCGACAAATGTTGTCATCCTTTCAGATGTTTTTCAAATCAAACCTGCATGTGTATCTTCAAAATATTTATAAGACTGGGGAAAGGCAGACTATTTCCATATTAAATTTAACGAACAAGAAAGAGAAAATGGTCTTCCTGCTTTTAATAACAAAGCAATCCAAAGGTCTTTTCCAGTTAAGAAGAGCAACTTCTAAACATATATCTAAACGTGTATCTGGGTCCAAGGTTTGGACTGCTTTTTGACAACACATGACATAAATCCTGCTTAGGGAATAATTGCCTGGGATGGTGCCGAGTTACCAGGTCATTTAAATCGATGCTGTGTGCTATTGCACACTTAAAATTATTTACACTGTTCTTATCCCAGCTACAATCTGTTCTCTCTCACTAATGCAGTGGAAAGCAATTTACTTCAGAATACCAAAGTCCTTCTTATTTCATTTTTGCTCCCACATCTGCTGCTCTGAGCATAAGTCCTAGAAGTAAAACCAAATAATGTAACACACAGAAGCTTTGGGGAAAGTAGGTTTTAGAGTAAACATCAATAAAACTTTCAAAGTTCTGTTTCTGACACTTTGTTCCAATTAACTTTAATGGTTAGTTGCGGTTGTTCTTTGAGAGATTTGAAGGATTTCTTCTCTCCCTTCTAACTTCATTCCTGCCTTCCTTCTTCCCACTCTACCTCCCTCTGTTAAATTTTGAACACATCTCCCCTTTAGGATTGAGGCAAAGTCCCTTTGGCAGTTTTCATTTGAAGTGAGACTGTGGTCAGCAGCTCATGTTACTCATACCATTGAAGTGATTGGGTGTTTGTGAAAAGTAAGAGAAAGGGAAAGATATACCCATCTGAATGCAGAGTTCCAAAGAATAGCAAGGAGAGATAAGAAAGCCTTCCTAAATGAACAATACAAAGAAATAGTGGAAATCAATAGAATGGGAAATATTAGAGATATCTTCAATAAAACTAGAGATACCAAGGGAACACTTCATGCAAAGATGGGCACAATAAAGGAAAGAAATGGTATGGACCTAACAGAAGCAGAAGATATTAAGAAGAAGTGGCAAGAATACAAAGAAGAACTATAAGAAAAAGATCTTAATGACCCAGATAATCACAGTGCTGTGATCACTCACCTAGAGCCAGGCATCTTGGACTGCAAAGTCAAGTGGGCCTTAGGAAGCATCACTGTGAACAAAATTCGTCGAAGTGATGGAATTCCAGCTGAGCTATTTCAAATCCTAAAAGTGATGCTGTGAAAGTGCTGTATTCAATATGCCAGCAAATTTGGAAAACTCAGCAGTGGCCACAGGACTGAAAATGGTCAGTTTTCATTCCAATCCCAAAGAAAGGCAATGCCAAAGAAGGTTGAAACTATCACACAATTGCACTCATTTCACATGCTGGCAAAGTAATGCTCAAAATTCCCTAAGCTAGGATTCAACAGTACATGAACTGAGAACTTCCAGATGTACAAGTAGGATTTAGAAAAGGCAGAAGAATAAGAGATCAAATTGCCAACATCCGTTGGATCATAGAAAAAGGAAATTCCAGAAAAATACCTACTTCCACTTCAATAACCACACTAAAACCTTTGACTGTATGGATCACAATAAAAAACTATGGAAAATTCTTAAAAAGATGGGAATACCAGACCACCTTACCTGCCTCCTGAGAAATCTGTATACAGGTCAAGAGGTAACAGTTAGAACCAGATATGGAACAATGGACTGGTTCCAAATTGGGAAAGGAGTACATCAAGGCTGCATATTGTTACCCTGCTTATTTGACTTATATGCAGAGTACATCATGTGAAATGCTGGGCTGGATGAAGCACAAGCTGAAATCAAGACTGCAAGGAGAATTATCAATAACCTCAGATACACAGATGACTCCACCCTTATGGCAGAAAGTGAAGACGAACTAAAGAAACTCTTGATGAAGGTGAAAGAAGAAAGTGAAAAAGTTGGCTTAATACTCAACATTGAAAAAACTATGCCAGGTCATGGCATCTGATCCCATCATTTCTTGGCAAATAGATGGGGAAACAATGGAAACAGTGATAGGTTTTATTTTCTTGGGCTCCAAAATCACTGCAGATGGTGACTACAGACATGAAATTAAAAGACGCTTACTCCTTGAAAGAAAGGCTGTGACAAACCTAAATAGTATATTAAAAAGCAGAGACATTATCTTAACTGACAAAGGTCCGTGTAGTCAAAGATATGGTTTTTCCAGTATGGATGTGAGAGTTGGACCATAAAGAAGGCTGAGCACTGAAGAAGTAATGCTTTTGAACTGTGGTGTTGGAGAAAGCTCTTGAGTCTTTTGGACTGCAAAGAGTTCAAATCAATCAACCCTAAAGGAAATCAGTCCTGAATACTAACTGTAAGGACTGATGCTGAAACTGAAGCTCCAATACTTTGGCGATCTGATGCAAAGAACTGACTCATTGGAAAAGACCCTGATGCTGGGAAAGTCTGAAGGCAGGAGGAGAAGGTGCCGACAGAGGATGAGATGGTTGGATGGCATCACTGACACAATGGACATGAGTCTGAGCAAGCTCCAGGAGATAGTGAAGGACAGGAAAGCCTGCTGTGCTGCAGTCCATGGGGTTGCAAAGAGTCAAAACATGACTGAGCGATTGAACAACAAATATATATATATATACTGCATCAAGCTGCTTGCAGAATCCTAGTTCCCTGACCAGGGACTGAATCCAGCCCCTTGCAGTAAGAGCAGTGAATCCTAACCACTGGACTGCCAGGGAACTCTTTTGTTTCATTATTAAATCTTTATTATATTTACATCCAGCTGAAAGCATTGCAAGTTCTTAGTTTTCTTTTGTTTTTTACACAAAAACAAACAGACAAACTAGGAGGGATATAAACAAATTGAGAAATTACATTATAGATAACTAGTGAAAAATTAAAAACCTTTCCATTATGGTAAGTCAAGATCTAAGATATTCTTCTGACTATTCTGGGGTTCCAGAGTGAACATCTAGGGGTTATCAACATGCCAGAGGTTAGGATATTAACAGCTCCATTGGTTTTCAAGAGCCAATGGTTTTCATCATCTTTCTGTAGAGACTCTTGGTTGCCTATTCAAACCTACCTCTTTTTTTCTCAACTAGGAACATCCCAACTTTATTCATGTGTCTAGCTTTCAGGGAGGAAATACTGAATATTCTAAGGAAAAAAATCCCACAGTTTAATCTGTTCTCCCTTGTGACTGGTTTAAGGGTGAGTATGCAACCCAGTTCCAGGCCATGAAATTAAAGGATAACTTGCTGCAAATTTTGTCAGACAGGTTTTTTCAGTATTAAAACAGACATACAGGAAGGGATGGATGCTCTTTGGAATATTGGGTCTAGAGCTGATGCCTGGCACTACTGTAGCCATTCTGTGACCATAGAGGGAACCAGTGTGAGGACAAGCCAATGAGGTATAGCAGATAGAAAGCCTTGAGTCCTAGACGGCATTGTTAAAATGAAAGTATCCTGTTAATATTAAAACATCCTATGGCAAAAATAAACTCAGCCTATCAGGGAAGATATTGAGGTTAACAAAATTGATATGAAGTTGAAGAACTTTTGTAAAAAATATATATATATATATATGATCAAGTGGAGTGTCATCAGCTCCCTACCCAACCTCCTAAATCCTACCATAAATGACTTTTGATGAACTTCCACTCATAGGAATATGTAACCAATTAAGAATCACACCACTCCGTCTCTGGAAAGACACTGAGAGTAAAAGTAGATCCACTGACTCTACCTTTGTGCTGCAGAAGGCAACACAGGGCTAGGAAGCAAGCACTCCACACTGGCAGGGTAGCCTGTTGGAACTGCAGTTATAAAAGCCCGACCAAACTGAGCCACTGGGTTTGGAAAAGTTGGAAGCAGAAAATCACAGCATCCTGGAGAGCTGCTGGACATGACAGTGTTAGTATCAGAGGAATATTACTGCAAATGTAAAAGCAAGAAAGGAGATGAGGCCATCACAGGACCACATGCAAGCACATAGGGACCTCCCAGATGTCACAGGAGCAATCTAGGAAGGGATGGGATCACTTGGCAAAGAGCCAGAGGGATACACTGTTAACTTCATTGCATCCCTAGATCATTGTGACAAGAAACAGCATGGGTTTGCTACTATCAAACCAAAAGTCACTGATCTGGGTTAGAATAGAAAACTGATGTGTGGAGAGGAACTCCTTAATAGCTACCAGGCCAAAATGGCTTTATTTAGTGGTATATTGATGAGCTGCTGATGTTTTAATGGAGTTTATTAAAGCTGCATACTTATAACAATGAGTAGATACATTCCAGAGTACAATTGGCTACCCATCTGATATCTTATACAGCAACTTAAGTTTTTAAAGTATTATTTCTGAAACTTCAGTGTGTCTATGGCCCACTTAGAGTCTTTGTTTAAACTGCTAAACTCTAAAGTCTGCTGATTCTCATTTGGAAGTTCTAGGATGGCTACAGAAATCTACATTTTCAACAAGTTTCCTATGTGATTCTAACATAGGTGATCCACACTTTCAGAAATTCTATTCTAAGAATTTTGCATTAAAGTATAGATGCTATAAATAAAAAGATGTAGTTTTTCCCTCAAAGAAGGCTCTGCATTTGAAATATTGTTCCACTGTTAAGAATGAGGTTGATGCTGAATAGTCCTCTTGGGATCTACAAAGAGTCCATGAATTGTGATTTGGCCACCAAAGAGCTGTTATATTGTTGTCATTTTTCTTCATAGAGGTCCCTTAAACCTTACAGAAGGAATTTCATTGTTGAGGAGGGGAAATGAGAAATATGGAAGATAACACTCACTTCATATTTCCTCCTTCACTGAAAATGAAAGTGTAAGAGTAGGTCAAAAGTCCACCATCCTTGAGACCAAGAAGCAAAGTATTGATCTGTGATTTTCTGAGAGCAGAGACTGTTATTCATCTTTGCATTCCCAGTACCCACCTGTAACACTGCTCTACTACCTGGCATGTAATAGAAACTTGCTAGTGAAAAAAGAAAAATGAAAGTGTTAATCACTTCAGACTCTTTGCAGCCCCATAGACTGTAGCCCCTCAGGCTCCTCTATTCAGGGAATTCTCCAAGCAAGAATACTGGAGTGGGTAGCCATTCTCTTCTCCAGGGATATCTTCCTGGCCCAGGGATCGAACAGAGGTCTCCTGCATTGCAGGCAGATTCTTTACTGCCTGCGCCACCAGAGAAGCCCCTGAAACGTGCTAAATATCTGTCAAATGTTAGTAGACTCTTAGCATTTCTGGTCTGAGCTTGTAAGAACCCTAAAACAGCAACAAATGTATATTAAATTCTTAGCTCTAAGAGACAAGGGCAATGTGTTTTGCTTGTTTACCCACCATTGTGTATAGTGAACACTAAACAAATGTTTCTTGAATGACTAATGGATGTATAAATATATATAGATTCTAAAACTCTAGAATTATCTTTTACATGACACCAGTTTTCTAAACTAGTTTCTTAGTAACGGAACCTTCCCTTCAAAGAAAAATTCATTTGGACCCCTCCAGATGAGACAGAGAGATCAGAGGTGTTGAGGATTCCTTTCCTTTGCATCTCCAACATCCTTCAGCAGCAAATAGTTCTTGAATCAATTTCTCTTAACCTAATTTAAAACTATTGGTCTGTACAACCTTCACAAGATTCCTGTGCAGCTTTCTACACTTCAAGATGTTATATTTTAGAATCATGGGTTATTAAAAAGTTAACTTTAGCGTGGCTCACCTTTCTAAAAATGAGCAGGAAATACGTTTTCCTCATGAAGAAGATACATTTTAATCTTTTAGCCATAAGATATACATACCCTCCACTTATTTCCTTTATAAAATCTAAACTAAAATTTTATATACAGGTATACTTTTTTATTGTGCTTCATTGTTTAATTATGCTTCACAGATTTTGCATTTTTTACAAGTTGAAAAGTTGAGGCAATTCTGTGTCAAGAAGTCTATCAACACCATTTTTCTAACAGCATTTGCTTACTTCATGTCTCTATGTCACATTTTGGTACTTCTTCCAAAATTTCAAACTTTTCATTATTATTAAATGTATTACAACAATCTGTGATTATGATCCTTGATGATACTAATGCAAAAAGATTTTGACTTGAGGAAAACTCAGTTGATGGTTAGCATTTTTTAGCAATATAGTATTTTTTACTTATGGTATATACATTTTTAAGACTTAATGCTATTGCACAATTAATAGACTGCACAATGTAATGTAAATATAACTTTTATATGCACTGGGAAACCAAAAAATTTGAATGGCTCGACTGAAGTGACTTAGCATGCATGCATGCACTTCATTGTGGTGGTCTGGAAACAAACGCACAGTATCTCTAAGGTCTCCCTGTATATAATTAGGAAATTTAGTTATTCTGGAATTTCTTTTTAATTCATTTTATAGACTATATCTATCATAAATTCTACTTATTCATAATCAACTATGGTAGGTATAACTTTCCTTTTTCTACACACTTTCCAACCATTTTCTTCCGGTTCCTTTGCTGCTGCTGCTGCTGCTAAGTCACTTCAGTCGTGTCCGACTCTGTGCGACCCCACAGATGGCAGTCCACCAGGCTCCCCCGTCCCTGGGATTCTCCTGGCAAGAATACTGGAGTGGGTTGCCATTTCCTTCTCCAATGCATGAAAGTGAAAAGTGAAAGTAAAGTCACTCAGTTATGTCTGACTCTCAGTGATCCCATGGACTGCAGCCTACCAGGCTCCTCCATCCATAGGATTTTCCAGGCAAGAGTACTGGAGTGGGGTGTCATTGCTTTCTCCGGTCCTTTGCTAAGCTAGTGGAAATAAAAATTGCAGTGCCCTTTAATTCCACCCCAATGACTAGCCCTCACCAACACCATTATCACTGTCATCTTACATACATTCATCAACCAGGTTGGCCAATCAGAATGCCCATCTCCCTAACTAAAGTGATTGGCTCAGAGTGAGCATGTGACTTCAAGCTGGGAGGTAGGAAGGTAGGGTCTTCTTTCTCTTTTACTGTGATGCTATAAAGGTGGTGGTATGGGGATACTGGTAATCATGTTGCCCACCACAAGGGGGAAAACAAGACAAGTTAGGAAATGACCTGATGACCCTTTTCAATGACCAAATGACCCATTTGAACCCCTGGGTCTGGCTATTTTCATACACTGTTCCACCTCTAACAATTATGTAAGCTTTAATGCCCCCTGTTCTCCCAAAATAGACTTAATTGATTTCTGCCATTTAAAATCAAAAGATGTCTTTTAAACGAAACATTTATTGTATTCAGAAGAAAAGGAGGGATTTATGAACTTACAGAACACTGAGGAACATTTATCATATTGAACTGAGGTTACTCTTAATCTCTTTCTTGTTTATTTATAATCTCAAATGAATGATGTAAACTAAATGTGAGATTATACTGAAGAGGACCTAGTGTTTGAAGTTAACAAAACTTTTTAAAAATAGCCACTATAAGGATTCTGATGTTTCATTTTATTTTGAAAAATCTCACTGCTTTATTTTATATGTACTATTCTGGGTGAGAAAGATAGAAATAAGTAAGAAATGGGGTTTTTCTATTTATTTAAAATTTCTGCTCTGTGCTTTAACAATCTCCAAATTCTGAACAGAAATTATGCCTTAACTTTTAAACTACTTTCTGCATATTAAGGGGGCTTCCTTGATGGCTCAAGCAGTATAGAATCCACCTGCAATTCAAAAGATTCAGGAGCCTTGGGTTCGATCCCTGGGTTGGGAAGATCCCCTAGAGGAGGAAATGGCAACCACTCCAGTATTCTTGCCTGGAAAATCCCATGGACAAAGGAGTGTAGCAGGCTACAGTCCATAGGGTCAAAAGACTCAGACACAACTGAGCACACATGCATGCAGGCAACAAATTAAGAATGGTAATAATAGTTAACGTTTAATTAGGGCTCAAAATGTGCTTGATACATGCCAAGCTAAATACTTCTGTACTTCAGCTTAGGTGGTGTGGTAGTGAGCCATCGAGATGGCCTGTCTTGTCTCCCGGCATGCACACTCTTGTGTAGCTCTCACACTGAACAGGGCTGACCTACATAACCAATAGGATATTGTGGAAAAGATGATGTATGACTTCTGAGGCTGTGTCATAAAATATATTGTTCTCTCTTGAGTTACTCAGTCTGGAGGGTGGTAGCTGCCAAGTGGTAAGGACACTTAAGCAGCCCTATAAAGAAGTCTATATGGAGGAGAACTGAGACCTCCTGCCAGCAGCCAGCACCAACTCATCGTCCATGCAAGTGAACAGACTCTCTAGCCCCAGTCTAACCTTTAGATGGTTCAAACTCCAGCCAACATCTTGACACAACCTCAGGAGAGATCCTGAACCAGAATCATCGAGCTAAGCAGCTCTAGAATTCCCACCCCACAGAAACTATGAGATAATAAATGTTTGTGTTTTTTAACCGACTAAGTTCTGAGAGAATCTGTTAATACATCAAGAGGTATGGTATGGGGAGGGAGGAGGGAGGAGGGTTCAGGATGGGGAACACATGTATACCTGTGGCGGATTCATTTTGATATATGGCAAAACCAATACAATATTGTAAAGTTCAAAAATAAAAAAAATTAAAAAAAAGAACAAATGCAGTTGGTTCTGTTGCAATCTTCATTTTATAAGTGGAAAAAGTTAAGGTTTAGAGAAGCTATAAAATGAGTTCAAGATCACAAAGAAAATAATGAAAACACCTGGGCTTAAATTGAAGCCTGTTAGATAGCAAACCTCCATGGTACCTACTGTACACACATACTCTGGAAGGGGAACAGCAAAAGTCAATCTTAAATGACTGCTCACACAGCAACCTCTTCATGTGTGTCTCTTTGCTACTAACCCTGGACAAGTAAAACAATATTTTTACTTTTTATAGCTCAAAAAGTTGAATAGTGGCATTTATATGTTAAAACCTTACAGAAAATATACCCACAGTAAATGTCGCCTTTTCCTGTGATGTTATATGGATGCTATTGATATCCTTTATAATTTTTATAAGGCTCTGAGGTAGAGATAACATGTCTACTGTATAATAATACTCAGTAAGGTTTAGATAAAAAATTCCAGATATTAAATTTATAAATAATTACAGATTTTTAAAAAGAAGATAGAAAGAAAAGTGATTCACAATAGATGAGAGGGAAAAAAATGTATGTTTGGATACTTATAAGAAAGGCAGTTATGCTCAACGGTATCTACTGCCTTGTCTTCTCTCCATCCTCTGCTTCTCTATAGGTCATTGTACTTTCCAAACCTTTCCCATAACAGATGTTACCAAAAAATTTGGCACCCAGCTGCCATCCTCTTCAGTTCAGTTCAGACACTCAGTCATTGACTCTGTGACCCCATGGACTGCAGCACGCCAGGCTTCCCTGTCCATCACCAACTCCCGGAGCCTACTCAAACTCATGTCCATCGAGTTAGTGATGCCATCCAACCATCTCATCCTCTGTCTTCCCCTTCTCCTCCCGCCTTCAATCTTTCCCAGCATCAGGTTCTTTTTCAATGAGTCAGTTCTTTGTATAAGGTGGCCAAAGTATTGGAGTTTCAGCTTCAGCATTAGTCCTTCCAATGAATATTCAGGACTCATTTCCTTTAGGATTGACTGGTTGGATCTCCTTGCATTCCAAGGGACTCTCAAGAGTCTTCTCTAGCACCACAGTTCAAAAGCATCAATTCTTTGGTGCTCAGCTTTCTGTGTAGTCCAACTCTCACATCCATACATGACAACTGGAAAAAACATAGCTTTGACTACACGGATCTTTGTTGGCAAAGTAATGTCTCTGATTTTTAACATGCTGTCTAGATTGGTCATAGCTTTTCTTCCAAGGAGCAAGTGTCTTTTAATTTCATGGCTGCAGTCACCATCTGCAGTGATTTTGGAGCCCCCCAAAATAAAGTCTGTCACTGTTTCCATTGTTTCCCCATCTATTTGCCATGAAATGATGGGACTGGATGCCAAGATCTTAGTTTTCTGAATGTTGAGTTTTAAGTCAACTTTTTTACTTTCCTCTTTCATGAAAGAGGCTCTTTAGTTCTTCTTCACTTTCTGCCCTAGGGGTGGTGTCATCTGCATATCTGAAGTTATTGACATTTCTCCCAGCGATCTTGATTCCAGCCTGAGCTTCATCCAGCCTGGCATTTTGCATGATGTACTCTGCATATAAGTTAAATAAGCAGGGTGACAATATACAGCCTTGATGTATTCCTTTCCCAATTTGACACCAGTCTGTTGTTCCATGTACAGTTCTAACTGTTGCTTTTTGACCTGCATACTGATTTTTCAGGAGGCAGATCAAGTGGTCTGGTATTCCCATCTCTTTCAGAATTTTCCACAGTTTGTTGTGATCCACACAATCAAAGGCTTTGGCATAGTCAATAAAGCAGAAGTAGATGTTTTCCTGGAACTCTCTTGCTTTTCCTATGATCCAGCAGATATTGGCAATTTGATCTCTGGTTCCTCTGCCTTTTCTAAATCTAACTTGGACATTTGGAAGTTCATAGTTCTCATACTGTTGAGGCCTGGCTTGGAGAATCTTGAGCATTACTTTGCTAGCGTGTGAGATGAGTGCAATTGTGAGGCAGTTTGAACATTCTTTAGCATTGCATCCTCTTAGTCTCCACCTTTCTCTACTCTGGCCACACACACCCACGTGTCTCAGTTACCCTCTGTATGTACAATACCTGCCGTAGGACAACCACTACCCTGTACTGCAATGAGAATGTGTCTATGTGCATGTGTATATGTGTGTGCCATTTGGGCCCTGTCTGTGACCTGATGCTCTCCACTCAGCTGCGTTTTCAACAGCTGCAGTTAATTCTGCCATAACAACCCACCCTTCCCTTTACTAACCCCCAGCACAATCCCCTTAAGATGTGTCCTGCATTTCTACTATTTCCAGAATGTTGAAAACAGAACCCTGCTGGCCAGAAAAGAACCATATGAGCTACACAAAACATGAAGTTGAAATCAAAATGAATCAACAGGACAGATAACAAACAGAAAAAAGGCACTGGAGCACCACTGTTCTTATGGGAAAACTCCAGGGAGATCCAAGGCACCCTAGTTCTGCCTAGAGAGCAAGGCAACACGGTGCCTTGTCTTCAGAAAGCAAATATTTCCTAGATGATAATGGTTTAAAGTAATGTTTCCTTAGCTCTTCTATCACAGTCCTAAAATGAAAGTAGATGAGAGAAGGGTGCATAACTCCAAACTGAGTATTCAAGAAGCATGGATTTTGATATAAACTCTGCTGATAGTTAGTTGTATAATCTTGGTAATATTTTTTTTCATTTCTATGATTCTTATTTTTTCTTCTATTAAAGATGGTGATTTGACTCTAAGATTCCTAAAATCACTGCTACTTTAACATGTGTGTTTTGGTATGAATTAAGGAGGGAGCCATAATGTCATAAAGTTGAAGAAATTTAGCTCAATAGGGTGAAGTTAAAATAATAATCTTAGAGAAATGATTAAAAGTGAGCATATAATGGTTTTCATTTGAACAGAGAGAGCTTTTTTAAAGATAAAGATTAGCTGGACTTAATCTTGACTATAGTCAGCATGAGAGGAAGTACACTTCATTTGCTGAGGTTAGTTTCAACACGGCTCTCTCTGACTGCACTGGATGCTAAACTTGCAATAGGCAACAGGAAAGAACACACATATCCTCCTAAGATGATTTGCCAAAGCACATATGTACTTAGTTTTTCAAACAGTCTATCCCAAGCAGAAAGAATATGCAGGTTGTTTTTCATTGACCCTTTGATTTCACACATTTCATGGACAGACTGTTTGATGTAAGAGGTTAAAACTCCTATGTATAGCCTGTATTTTCTTTTTTCCAGTATCCATCTACCCTGGGTCTCCTGACTAGAGATCACAGTATTTGAAGGCAGAATATGGGGGATAGAAAGACAATGATGAAACAATATAGCAAGTCAGTGGTTTTCTGGTAAATTTTATGACTTTTTCTATCATAAGATCACTATCCCCTTACTCTATACACACACACAGACATACAATATATACAGTAAGGGCCAATGCTCATACTGAATATAATTGGCTGTGGAAAGTAAAATAATTATCATAGTTAACATAGCTTACTATGTGAAGACTTTATAGCAAAAATTTTGATAAATAATCTCATATATCCCTCACAGTAATCTTTGGAAATAAAAAATACTATTATTAACTCCACTTTACAGGCGAGGAACCCAAGAGTTGGAGAGTTAAATACTCTGCCCAAGGTGTCTTACTAATAAGTGGTGGAGCCAAGATTTGAACCCAGTGGTCCAGTTTCAAAGTGCATTTTGACTGTCCCAAGAGAGAGATACCAGGTCTGATTCATACAACCCTCAACTTGAGCCTGACCTTAGACTTTTTTTTTTTTTTAAAGAAAACAGTAGGTTTTCTTAAAGCTTCAATGTACAAAGAAAATTCCAATTCTTACCTGCAGGGGGAGGACCAGGCTCTGTATTGTGGTGACCACACTCACATGCTGCCCCAGTGCAGCTTGGCCTCCATACTAATGACTTTCAAATGTCTTTGACTGTAACCCATGATAAAAAAATATTTTACATTGCATCCAAAGGCACACACATAAACACACATGCACATAAACATCTAAAAACTAAACTTCACAGGAAAGTAATTGATCATATAACATGTAATACACTTTTTTCTACTATTCTCTATTCCATTCTATTTCATTATTGGTAGAGACTCCTCAAATTGACTTTCCAACTCCAATTTTGAATAATGATGCTCTATAAAATTCCTCCAATGGTATGTCTCCCCGCCCCATCTCCCCTTGTTTTCATCCCAAATTATTGTAATATGAGTGTATTTATGATAGCCATATGTACTTTAGAAATAATTTGAGAGTGTTTTAATAAAATTGTGTCACTTCTTATGAAAGAGGAACATTAATTACTTGGCTATAATAAACACCTCATTTCCTTTTGATGCCAAATGAATAAGTTTGTTTAAATAAAATATGAATTTAAAAAAATGATGCAACAAAACTAAATAATGATGGTTTACATTACAGTATTTATTACATCTACTGATGATTCATATACATACATATGTTTATATATATAGATATAATTGTTTCCAACTGTGTCTATATCCTATGAAAATAAGTGGATAGACTTTCAATAAGCTGGAAAAGTAAATTTAGGATTGTCCAGCCTAACATATGGGCCTCCCCAGTGGCTCAGCAGTAAAAAAATCTGCCTGTGATGCAGGAGCTGGAGGAGCCACGAGTTTGTTCCCTGGGTCAGGAAGATCCCCTGGAGGAGGAAATGGCAACCCACTCCAGTATTCTTGCCTGGGAAACACCATGGACAGAGGAGCCTGGCAGGCTACAGTCCACAGGGTCGCAGAGTCAGACACAACTGAAGCGACTTAGCACAGTACAGCTTAAAATATTAGGCTATGTAGCTCCTACAAAATTCAATGTGAAGGGCCCTGGGTGACATGTTAAATATTTATTTAAACTGTTTATTTAAATAGTTATCCTCCAAACTAAGAACTGTCCCTTGGTACAGACATGTTGACATGTCATAGACAAGGGGTTTGAATATGAAACCCAAGTTGAAAACGAACGTCTAGGGGACAGATGGTACAATCATGGGGTTGATTTCCACTTGAAGCTGCTTTTCACATGGGCACCTTAAGTAGGACAAAGGGCAGTAGAGATTTATTGATTGCCTGAACAATAAGGACATCACCTAATATTGGGTGATTTTAGAGGCAGGGGGATATTTTTTCCCTCCTTGGTTCCTCAGGAAGTGGTAATAGAGAAAATCAGAAAGTAAAGTGTGAGAGGTCAGAGTTTAGCCACAGGGAGGGACCCTGAAGCTCTGTATTGCAGAAATGGCCACAAGACTTTGAAAAAGGAATGTTGACTATTTAATGTTTATATTGCTTATGTTTCTGAAATGTAAATCTCCTTTTCCTTAAATATTATTTTATGCCCATAAAATCCTCATAATGAACTTGTGTGTGTGTGTGTGTGTGTGTGTGCATGCACACATGTATATTTATTGTTTCTGTTTGGACATCAAGTAAAGGGACAGAGTTTTACATCTGGGTTGATGCCATGAGTCTGGAGGACAGCTCATTTGGAATGAAAAGAAAATGTGTAACTCAACCATGTCAGCAAAAGCATGACTTGGAGCTGCAAGTGGCCATGAAATGTAAATAAAGCCTGTTAGGGATTCACAAACACACTTCCTGATGGCACTGGGTCTTCCACAGGATGCAGATTGGGGTTGTGAATTGATCTTATTGAGATCTTAAGAAGGGCTTTGCAGGTGGCTTGGGGTAAAGAATCTGCCTACCAATACAGAAAACTCAAGAGATGCAGATTTGATTCCTGAGTTGGGAAGATCCCGTGGAGAAGGAAACTGCAGCCCACTCCAGTAGTCTTGCATGGAGAATCCCATGGACAGGGGAGCCTGGCGGGCTACAATCCATGGAGTCACAAAGAGTCGGACACTACTGAACACACACAGATCTTAAGGAGAAATGACACCAACTGATACCAAGTATCTGGTTTTTTCATGTGGTTTAAACATATTTAGACCCAAAATTTCCAAAATATGCATGTATTATTTCACTTCTAAAAGTGGGATGTGCATCAAACAATAAGACAAGGTTTGGAAATTTAAATTGTAAACACTGGGAACCTAGGCAATAATTCATCACACTAATAAGTGGACTGTCTGTAAAATGCTTAAAAGTTCAAGTTCAAATGAATCTTAATCCAGGACTCTGTAAAGTTCATATTCTTATATTTAGTTTAAGAATTTCTAAATTTATAAGATTCTTTTCAATTAAAAAAAGAAAATTGGCAAAATTCCTACTTTAAAGAATATCTGCAGACTGAAATTTTTTGTGTGCTGAAAACTTGATTAAAGTAACACATTCAAGGCTAGTTCACATTTTTTAGTTCACTCTCATTTTCCATTTCATCTGCACCCTTCATGTCCTAGACATGCTGGAAAAGTGTACCATAAGTTTCTAAGTTTCTTATTTTTCCAATAATTAGGCTTTAGAAATTTTATTTTCTACAGATTACATTCTTTGCATGAGAGTTTACCTAATAACAGAGGAACAGGGAAGGGCAGGAAAGTAGAAAAGCATAAATCAGTATTGGTTGAGCTCCTGTGTGCCTCTTCTATGTGTGGCCGTTATAAAGATGCTTCCTCCATCAATTATTTCATTAAATTAAGTTAGTCCTCATATATTATTATCCCCAATTTATAAGAAAGCCTAATAAAACTAAGTCACTTGACCAGGATCATATAAACAATAAGTAAGGTCCACTTATAAGTAAACCAGAGGGTTCCAAAGTGTGCCCAGGTATGTCAGTTAAGCATTTCCCCAAAGAAACTAGAAGTTTCCTGATCACACTAGCTTGGCAAATGCTGAATTAAACAACATCAAAAGGTTTATTACAAGACTTATCTGAGTCATTATAAGTTGAGGCTGATTGTCATTTTCCAAGAAGGTAATATAGTAAATAGAAACATTCAGTAGGTGTTAAAAAGAGTAACTTTCAGAATTAGTGTTCAGTGACTTATTTGCTTTCAGAAATAAATACTACACAAACTACGTTACCTCCAAAGACAGATTTTGATCGATCTAGAACAGTGCAATGACATGATCACAATCTGCCAGAAAGTGGTTCAGGCCAGGTGGCTGGTAGCACATCAAACATGTCCTGCAATTCTGAGCACAAGTAAGGAGTGTTTATTGATTTTCTCTGGTTGCTTGACAGCCTGAGTCCATGGGTGATATAGGGCTACAAATCCCATCAAATTCACAGGAACTTCTCGACAGGCTATGTCTGTCTCCTCTGCTGAAGTGATATGGTTGAACCCATCTTGGGTTTATACACTGATTATATCCTTGGATAACATGCCACTGCAATTTCTAAATTTTCCAGCTGAAGAAAGGGCCCTACTGAAAAAAATAAAAAGCAAAACACCAATGGAATTTTATTCCTCTCTGATGTATGTTATCTTTTTGTTTGATAGTTAACTAAAAATGCAATTTTATTGTATTTTAATAATTTTGTTTGAAAAAGAAATGTTTATTTTTGTTGGAAATTTTGATAGAAACTTAAACACTATAAAAACATATATTAAAAAAATTATTCTCTCTTCCAATCCATCTTACTTCTCTTATTCTCCAAAGTCAATATTGAGATCATGTCTTAGAAATTCTTTCAGAAGTTTTCTATGTATATACAAGCATATGTTTATGGACCTTTTTGCAGGGAGCTACATATATTGAGAATTACTACACGGGGTTCTGGTTCTAATGTTCTGAAGATTTCTTGAATTAAGATCTTTTTTTAGGTAACTGAGATAAAATGGGTTAGTATAATTTGTTTCAAGTGAAATACCAAGTCTGACTAGCTGGATTGGTCTTTTTATACTATAGCCATATTAATTGATGTACCACACAACACAACACAGCCATTCTATATGACAGCATTCTATGATCTATGTATTTGTTCTCTGGGAAATACCAAGTTAGCAAGGGAAAGTGACATGAACAGGAAGGTGGAGAGAAAAGCAGGGACTGGTTGGCTCTGTACAGAATGTGGCTTTTATTGTAAGGATTACATGAAACCTTTAAAGACCTAACTGGCGACTGGGAGATTATTCTAATTGAATTACCTGTGCTGTCCAGCACAGTAGCCAAGAGCCACATGTGACTACTGAGCATCTGAAATATGGCCAGGCTGAATCAAAACATGTTGTAAGTACACACATTGGGTTTTTAGACTTAGAAGACTCTGAATGAAAAAATAAAAGATTATAAAATGTTTAAATCGGTTACATATTGAAATGATAATATTTTAGAAATATGGAATTAAATAAAATTTGATAATAAAATTAATTTAATCTATTTCTTTTAAACTTTTCAATGTGGCTGCTAGAAAATTTTCAATTACATATGGGGCTCACGTTAAATTTCCATCAGACAACATAATACAGACAAGAATATCTAAGTAAGAGTATATTAGAAGTCTTACTTGTATACTGGATTTTTCATAGCTCTGAACTCAATTTGAATTTTTTTCCTAGAATGAATATTAAGCCTGCTGCTGCTGCTAAGTTGCTTCAGTCGTGTCCGACTCTATGCGACCCCATAGACAGCAGCCCACCAGGCTCCCCCGTCCCTGGGATTCTCCAGGCAAGAACACTGGAGTGGGTTGCCATTTCCTTCTCCAATGCATGAAAGTGAAAAGTCAAAGTGAAGCCGCTCAGTCGTGTCCAACTCTTCGCAACCCCATGGACTGCAGCCTACCAGGCTCCTCCGTCCATGGGATTTTCCAGGCAAGAGTACTGGAGTGGGGTGCCATCGCCTTCTCCAATTAAGCCTAGGATGACACAACATTTTTAAACAGTTATTTTCAGACAGTATTATTCTTAGAAATGACTTCTTCCTGTCGGCATATAAGGACTACTACCTAGTCTGAGAAGCAGTGAGGCACAGTGGAAAAATGATAATATTCTATGTCATGAGGTCTGAATTCAAGTACTGACCACAGACATGTTATTTCACATCAGCTTTCCCATCTGTTAGCCAAGAATCATGTCATTTGGTCTTTCAACTACCTCAGTGATAGGTGATAATTTTAAGCATCAACTGAGAAAGCAGATAAGAATTTAATGAATTATTAGGTACCCTTTGCTGCTGCTAATGCTAAGTTGCATCAGTCGTGTCTGACTCCGTGCGACCCCACAGACGGCAGCCCACCAGGCTCCCCCGTCCCTGGGATTCTCCAGGCAAGAACACTGGAGTGGGTTGCCATTTCCTTCTCCAATGCATGAAAGTGAAAAGTGAAAGTGAAGTCGCTCAGTCATGTTCGACTCTTAGCGACCCCAATGGACCGCAGCCTACCAGGCTCCTCCGTCCATAGGATTATCCAGGCAAGAGTACTGGAGTGGGTTGCCATTGCCTTTAATAGATGACTAAACAGATATACTAAAACAAAGAACTAAGAATATTATGGGAAGTTTAAATTTAGCAGCTTAAGAAACTATGTAGTCTAACATACAACTACCCTTCCCTCATATATCTCTGCTTCAATTCACAGATGAGGAAACTGAGTTTAAGTTTAACCCAGAGAAGTTAAAACCAACAGTAATTAGTTGGTTAATCATAGACTTAAAATTATAATCCAGACCTGATTTACTTATTTTTTCAGTGAACACCTAAACGGGTTCTAGCCTGTTCATTCATTTATTCCATAAATACTTACATAGTATCTATAATAGACCAAGACTATCAAAGAGTCCAGTGATAACTAACAATAGTTAACATGCACTGATTCCATACTAAGCACTGGACACATTTATAATTTCTCTCATTTAATCTACCAGCCCTTGAGATAGGTGTTATTAGAGCCTAATGACAAAGGAGGAAACCTAGACTCTGAGGTTAAGTAACCTGCTCAAGGTCACACAGCGAATGACTGATAGTGCTCAGATCTGACTCTGACTATGTTCTCAACCCTATGCTTCTTATCCAATGGGATGAACAAGCTGACAGAGAAAACAATTAGGTAGAAAATAAACCATGGCATAGTGTGGTTTATACCTAACAAAGATAGGTACAGAGTTCTCAAGGGCCCAGAGAAAGTCTGGAACATCCCTTTGCTACTTCTGTAGTCTTTCCCAAGGTGGTAAATGGTGCCAACACACTCCCATTCTCTTGAACCATTCCAAACTTAATTATCCTTGATTCTCTCTTTGTCATTCTCAAACCACCCAACTCAATTCTACCTCCAGTGAGCATCTCCTGTTCTACTTCTCTCTACCTGCCTCAGCGTCCCTTTCCTGCTTTCCCTCCATACCATCATCCACGACTAGAATGTCAATAAGCCCCCTGCATAAATCTTGTGTCCTTTCTACACAAATGTTTCTCCCACTAAGTCACCAGGGTGATCTTTTGAAATTGTAAATCTGATTATGCCATTCCCCTGACTCAAACCTTAAAATGGTTTCATACTAACCTCACAATAAAAGCCTCATCTGTGCATGGCCAATGAGCTCCTGATTCCATCTCCAGCTTCCCATGCATGCCATTGTCCCTTGCTAGCTTTGCTTTAGTCACATGGCTTCCTCTTAACTTCTAGAGAAAACCAAGCTTTGGTCTCCCAGAGACTCTGCACTGCTGACAGTGCTCAGAGCTGTGCACACTCAGCATGCTCTTAGCATTTTTGTGCCTGGCTCCTCCTCGTGTTGTAGGCTCCATTTAAGGGCTGCTGGCACCTCTAATCAAGTCTCCACTGTGTTCCAGCTTCACAGCACTTTCACCTAATTGAAAATACATATTTATTTATTTAATGACATGTTTATTGGATCCACTAGGCTGCAAACTCCATGAAGGGCAGGGATCAAGGCAATCTAGCTCCCTTCTGAATACCCAATACTTCACCTTGTGCCTAGCCACACAGTAGATGTTTAACAAATGCTTGTAGAATTAATTAATCATAATTAAGTCTTGTTGGAAAGATGGTGAAAGGCTACAAGGAAAGAAAAGTCATTTTTCACATTTCTTTGTTTCAGTAACTGTATTTCTTTTTCTCTCAAGTTCCTGCTAGAAAAAATCATAGGTAGCTCATCATGCAGTTCCCAGAATTGGAAAAGTCAATGTGCGATGCTTGTAATGCTCCCAGTTTGGGTGATTTGCCTTCTATACAGTCCTGCAGCCATGAATTATGAATGGTTCTCTTAAGTAAAAAATGCCAGAGAAATGAATCAGCAAGAGCTAGAAGCTTGCTGCCTCCATCGAGACACAGCTGTTTTCCTGGCTCTATTCAATTCTAACTCCCTGGACACCTAATTCAACCAATCATTTTCTGGAGAGAATAGCACAGTAGTTGGTATTTAATAAGATACAGAGTTCTCTCCCAGTAACAAACAGTATCTGAGTGTCTGAGTTGGATTTTTGCTTCATTCCCTAACCTGGGAGCTCCATGCTAACTGCACTGTCACAACTGTGACACTGAAAAAATCTAGAAGCGTTGATTGTTATTGTCTACTAACACACACCTTTCTCAGTCCATTGCTAATTTTATTAGGATAAGGGGAGAGGGGTTGGAGGGGACAGAATGGAAGCTAAGATTTGAGTGCCTGCTGGTGACAGGAAATTTGCTAAATGCTTTACACATTGCTTCTTTCATATTCAGAAAGAAACCCCATCAGGTAATTTTGACCATTACTACTATATGCCCAGTTTATGCTGACAGACTAGAGAGCTTGATTAACATGCCCAAAGTTACACAGCTGGTCTAAGACAGAACTGGATTTGAAAACATGCCTATCTTTCTCTGAAGCCTATGCTCCCCTGAAGAGAAGAGAGTGAAATTCAAGTTTATTTGGGGTTTTCTGGTCAGCCAACACAGTTCAAACTTTGGTCAAGGAGAAACTTAAATTATGGCCCCATATAGTATTTCTGGACCATCTGAGTAGCAGCTGTGAAACACCCATGCCTCTCTACATCTAGGAATGAAAGTAAATCAGGTAGATTTTCACATGGAAGCTAGTTTGAAAGAAATAGGACATACTTTACCCTTATTTACTCAGAACTTCCTTTCCCTTTGGGTTTTTGGAAAACACCAATTTGGTAGGAAGCAGTATCTGACAGATGACTACCCCAGAAAGAAGGAAGGAGCCACAGATGGGGACAACCAGCAGAGCAGGAGTGCAGAGGATTGGTGTGCAGAGTACACATCTGGGACAAGTTCCACAAACTATGTTTTACAAAACCTGGCCTATGGGTTTAATGTTGACAAACACATCTCAGCTCCAGTGGGACCTAGACAGCTGCCCAGCAGGGCAGACCTTCAACAAACTGCATGAGTCCTATGGCTGAGCAAACAGGTATCTTGACAGCTCATAAGAGAGCAGGGAGTGACCTTTCCCCACAGGAAAATAACATCAGGCACTAACTCCTGTAGACAGGGGGTATTCAGAACAGAGGATGGATGCTCAGGTCAGGCAGGGGTCAGTTCCAGTACCTACACTTGCCCTATGTGTGGGTATCCTATCCTGGTTACATAATTTCCCCGAGCCCCTATGTCCTCACCCATAAAATGCAAACGCTGGGCATTTCTTATCCTTGTGGGGAAGATCGAATGGGATAGTGAAGGAAAAGGTTAGAGGAGGCAGTAAGCCCCTCTCATTTCCTTTCCTATTTTCCTGTAGTGTTTCTTAAATTTATTTGATTGAGTAATTCTTTTAGTTTGTTATACCTTGCCTATTAACAGCTCCCAAAGTATTTTTCTGAAACCCTACTTGCAGAAAGGATAGTATAACAAAAGGGAGGATGTCCATCTCCACGATTCCAGGGGTTGATCTGGAGGTACTGAGGCAGATTCCACTCCCCAGGAACCTGTAGCAGTGGCCTCAAGAGCATGCCCTCCTTCCCTCTCTCTCTTTCCTCACTCCTTCCCTTCTGATTTCAAGAATCACCTGCAAAGTTCTTGTCTCAAGTTCTGAATTTTGGGCAAACCCAATTTAAGAATATTTGCTACATTCTAACTGACACATTATATAACCCATGCCTGTCATTACACTGAACACCTTCTGGGGATTTGATATAATGCTTATAAATTTGTTTGTTATAATACAGAAAAAATTATTTCAATACATCAGCTTCCCTATTGACAGATCAGGGGTAATAATCCTTACCTCACTGGGGTTTCTGAAGATTTAAGGAGACATGGCATGTCAATGTGCTTAGTATAATGTCTATAACATGAAAAGCAACTTAAAATATTATCAATTACTAATTACTATCATCATTTTTATGATAAGATTAAGAGTAATTCAGCATATGGCCCCTCACTAACCTTGCTGACTGAAATATCCTTTGGTCTTACAGCCAGCCTTTAGCACATGCTGCCCCCTTCCTTCACCCTCCCCAATAAACCCCACGCTACATATAGATTGTTATAGATAATGTACTAAAACCCACGATGTGTGCTGTATCATGTTACTGGGTTCAACTTCACTTTCTTTCATTATTTTACCCAACTTTTTATTTTCATTTATTTTTGCAGAAAAAAGAGAAAGTAGAGGGCTGAGCAATCTTTGTGAATACTGAACAGCAAAAGGATTAGCAGGATAAAAATTAAGTGTTGAGAAAGGATTTAAAGAAAAATCATGTACTGAGTGGGTAAAAGATCAAGAAGAGAGGGTTCATCTCAGCTTAATGGATGGCAATGAAAGATGGAACAAAAGTAAGACCTAGATAAGAAGATTAAGGAATAGCCAAAATTGGATAAAAGGAAGGAAATTAAATCAGAAATACAGGAAATCAGAGAAGATTTGTAGGTAATTCGAAACGTTAAAGAGGCCTGAAATTGAGCCCATGAAGCTGTTTCTTGAAGAGAGGCAAGAAGCAGTCATAATAGGAAAAGATACTAGAGCTAAAAGGGATTTTAAAGCTGATCTGGCTCAACCATTCCATTTTACAAGCAAAGAAACTGAGGCTCCGTGTCAAAAGCATATTGCTTTCCCAAGGCTGCATCGTTTTCAACCTGGGATAGAACCCAGGATTTCTTACTTTTAGCTTAGTGATTGGTTCTACTCTATTATTTCTGATAAGAGACCTTAATGAAAAGGAATGATTTGATCTAACTGACAAATGAGGCATGTGATTAGCAAATTAAATCGTCTGAGCATGTAAAAGAATAATCTTTAATAAATCTTGTTATTAAAAAAGGTTTACTTGGAATTGTTTATAATCACACAAAAAATGAAAACAATCTAATTATCCAGTCATGGTGGTATGGTTAAATAATAATGTTGCAACTGTAAGAACAGATCTTTAAAAAGAAGGTTCCCAAAGGATTTCAATGACCTCAAACTTCTAATGTTGAGAGGAAAAACTGCAAGATATAAAACTAAGCAGTAGTATGATCTCAATTATATAGAAAATACAAACAGGAAAGCTGAGAGGGAACACACTAGAATATGCTAACACTGGCCATCATTTCTCTGTGTTTGGGCAATAGTTGAATCTTATTTTCTTATTTACAGCTTGCATCCTATACATTTTCCACAATAAACATCCATTTCTTTACTAGAGTAAAACATGTATTTTTTTTCCTTTGAAAAAGTTGGTTGAAAATTACAATGCATCTGATATTACAATTTGAGATCCCATTCTGTTTCTACTTTCAGAACGAGGATGGGGTTTTAATGTTCTTTTACTCTTTCATAATACTTCAGACTTACCTCATTTATAAAATGACTCCTCACTCTATGTAGAAACTTGGGGCACCCTGCTTGCCGCAACAAGTGATGTAGAGTTTATGTTACCAACCTGCATCATGTGTTCACACATTCGTTTTTTTTTTTTCAACCAGAACTGTCAACTACACATTGTTCTATGACAGATAATGTATTTACCCATGTGGGGAATGTGAGTAATGAACAAAAGGACACATTAATTTTAAAATGTATGATGAAATAGAAATGAAGTGGAGAGGGTAGTTCATAGAAAGCAGTGTGCAAAGGTGGTAAGCTAATCAATACAGCATGGTTAGGCAAGGCCTGTTTACTGAATGCTTTGACCCTCCCTTCTGGACCTGAGCCCTCTGTAATCCCCTCAGTTGCAGGAACATTTGCCATGATAGGCTCACAGCTGAGGCCCTCTAGGAACTGTCCTCAGCTGAAGGGACCTGCCCCACATACATTACTATGCCTGCCCAGAAACAGCCTACATGCAATGCCTGATTGATAGGAGGGTGCCTCTTTGCCTCGATACAGTGCAATACTGAAGTGCCATTCCCAGCTCCAGAACTCCCAGTGAGATTGGGTGAGGTGTCTTCCATGACTGCATCACAGCTCAGCTTCTCTCTCTGTCCAATTCGGCTTCCCCCAACCCCTTCCCAGGTATTATTCCTAAGGGTGTTCCCAATCAACTTTATATACACACACTTGTGCATCAGAACCTGCTGCCCAAGGAACATGGCCAAAATCAGCCTCTCCTTGCAAAGAACATATGATTTGAAATCTGAAAGATGAGAAGGAGCCAGCCATGCATAAGGGCAGGGAAAGAACAAAGGCAAAATCCTTGAAGCAGAGGGAGAGCTTCTAAATTTCAAAGAAAAGAAAAGAAGCCAATATAGCTGTCTTGCTCAAATTCATACAGCCAGTGAGTAGTGGAATCAGGATTCGAACCTGGGTTTTTCTGACACTGAAATTTATGTTGTTCTTTCTGCCAAATTATGAGCTTCCTTCAGATAATAGGAGTCTTTGTTGTATAAAATACTAGTATTCTATTTTAATTATAAGCATTAGTTCTGCCAATATAATCACTGAGTTGTATGTTCTTTGAATTGGTTCCTCAGATTCCTGTGACTTTATTCTTAAAAGTATCATTACTTTAAGTATCTTAGTAGTTAAATTATATCCAATTAAATGTTCTTTCATATTATCTGCGTGTATCCGTAGGCAGCATTTGCAAATCATGAACACACCATTAATTCTACCTGTGCACTTTCTGAATACATTTATATATAGATAATAACTATATTAGGTCTTTGCCTTAGTCATGCTATTAATTTAAAAATTAACCTGAGTTTTATTTTCTCATTCTAGAAAATACATTTCATAAATGTTTTCATGGTGAACCTGTAATAACTAAGCAAATTTGCTTTTGGTGCTCATCAAAAGGTCAGTTATCTGGATTTAGTGAAATGATAGGATAAAATTCACTGTATTTTGATCTCTAACTCCTCTTTCTACCTTTACAGGCTTAATATACTTAATCTGAATTTACTAATTCATTCATTTACTCATTCATCAAACATTGCTTCCACTGCATGGTATTCACATGGTATATTCTATACACCCAGGCACGGTGCTGATCACTTGGAATATATGTACTGGGAATATTCTCTCTTGGGGGAATTAAAATTGAATGACAGGAGGGAGAGGAGAACTTATCAATAAAGCCTACCTGTGGAATGCAGAAGCACAAACTGAGTGACTAGAGGGAACAGAAAATGGTTCTGTGAGCTCTTGCAACAATGGAACCTAATTTGGACCAGGAATGAAGGGAGATCAGAAGCAATGGTGGTTGTCTAGGTTGGAATGAGGGGCGTTCAATAAGGCTTTTCTGGAAAACTGCACTATGAGGTGAGATCTTAGATGATGGAGGCCAAAATGGGAAAACTCCCTTTTGCTGGAATGACCAGGTCATAATCAAAGGAACTGAAAGAAACCACCATACTTGAGTTTTGAAAAATGAGCAAAGAGAAAGTTGGTGAAGCAGGCAGGGATAAAGAGGGTAGGAAATTTATAATCCATGTTGAGGGTTTTAATTTTAATTTTTTATAATAGCAATGGAAAGCCATCAAATTCCTCAAGTGGAAAGTCTCATATTAGACTCTGAATTAACAAAGGCAAGTAGACTCTTTTCTTACTCACAAAGGGCTCATAGTCCAGGGGAAGATAATACGTAATTAAGCAAAAATCATGGCACAGAATTGTAAGGACTATGATGAAGACAAGTTAAGGCTGCAGTGCAATGCTGTGGAGGCCACCTAATTTATCCTGGGAGATCAGGGCAGGCTTCCTGGAGGAAGTACTGCCTGAGCTGAGTATTAAAGGTACACACCTAAAATTGCTCAGATCCCAATTCTAACCCATGTGGGGGAGGGAGTTCCCCACACCAACAAGCAATTCTTGGCACACCAGCTGGGGGTCCTATAATTCAACTCAATTATGATGTTACTGACCCAGAGAGAGCATCAGATCCCACAGCTTAAGGGCTCAGTCCCACAGGACTGCCCTCCCTCAACATACACCCCCGCCCCCCCCGCCACACACACACACACTTTAGATGTTAGTTCCAAGCCCAGATTGTTACCTGTGCTTCTGACTGACCAGCTACAAATTGGAGGTTCCAGTGACCCTCACCGATTCAGAATGCTAGTTCCAAGTCCATTTGCAACCATAAGCATGGCTGATTAAACCACAGGCCATTGGCTGATGGAACTCCATCTCCAGCCTCTCTCCTCTTCCTGGAGGTCAGGGCATAGAAAGAGAAAGTTCCAATCCTCTAATCATATGGTTGGGGCTTCCCAAATGGTGCTACTGGTAAAGAACCCACCTGCCAAGGCAGCAGATATAAGAGACACATGTTCAATCCCTGGATCGGGAAGATCCCCTGGAGGAGGAAATGGTAACCACTCTGGTATTCCTGCCTGGAGAATCCAATGGACAGAGAAGCCTGGCAGGATACAGTCCATAGGGTCACAAAGAGTCAGACACAACTGAAGTGACTTAGCACACACACACACAGGGACCACCAGCTCCCATGCTTAGGTGCTCTCTAAAAGTTACTTCATCAACATAACAAAAGGTACATTTATCACTCTCAACACTGGAAATTCCAATGATCTTATGAACTCTGTGCCAGAAATGGGGACAAGACAAAGACCAAATATATACTTATTATAAATCACACATCTCCTACACATGATTTCCCATCCCAACAGGTCTTCTCAAATATAGATCTCTTGGTCAAAGTGTAGGTTCACAGTTTTGCTATTGTATACATGATTGGTCTCCATGGAATCAGAATACCAAAGATAATAACATGTCTCTGGAAGGTTGGTGCCACCAGGAGACTTTTTCTAAAAGGCAAGTCTTCATTGAACCTCTCCTATATATAGGGTAGGAACTTGGCTAAGTATTGAGAAAGAATGACAAATACTAGCCCACAAATACATATCTTTGCTCTCACACAGAAGTTTTGCAGAATGAATAGGAATTCTGTCTGAGTTGGAGCTAAGCATCACAAACACGTACCAAGTACAACTTGGGAACACCCCTCAAGTACATATTTGGAAAAAAAGAGCAAAGACTTTTGGATTTTGTTTTGTTTTGTTTTAAGAGCATGGAGGAGCAGTGGTATCAACAGAAGAGACATATGGTATCTGTCCTTCCTAGGGAACTGGCATTTGCTTAGTTGGTAGATTGCTTATTTATTTCAATTGGGAAAGGAGGAGGAGGAACTAGGGCCAGAAACGGAAAGCCCTTGGGAAATGTGTAAGACCTCAGGCACAAGTAGTATCGCTTCATGGCCTAGGTAAGCTAATTTGAAACTGAGTTGGGAAAAGGGAATTTCTCCCCACCATCCATACGCCACTGTTGGTTTCACGTAGCCACCACACCCTAAAGGCTTGAGAAGACCAGCAGTGAATTTCTGAGTCCTGGGAACCAGCAGGAGGAAAGGCATCACTCAGCAGTGGCACAAGGTCCATGATTCTCTGAAACGCCTGGCAGGCAGTTTGACAAAATCTAACACAGACGTGACATCCAATCCCATCACTTCATGGCAAATAGATGGGGAAACAGTGGAAACAGTGTTTGACTATATTTTTTTGGGCTCCAGAATCACTGCAGATGGTGACTGTAGCCATGAAATTAAAAGATACTTACTCCTTGGAAGGAAAGTTATGACCAACCTAAACAGCATATTAAAAAGCAGAGACACTACTTTGTCAACAAAGGTCCATCTAGTCAAGGCTATGGTTTTTTCAGTGGTCATGTATGGATGTGAGAGTTGGACTATAAAGAAAGCCGAGAGCTGAAGAATTGATGCTTTTGAACTGTGGGGTTGGAGAAGACCCTTGAGAGTCCCTTGGACTGCAAGGAGATCCAATCAGTCCATCCTAAAGGAGATCAGTCCTGGGTGTTCATTAGACAGACTGATGTTGAAGGTGAAACTCCAATACTTAGGCCACCTGATGCAAAGAGCTGACTCATTGGAAAAGACTCTGATGCTGGGAAGGATTGAGGGCAGGAGGACAAGGGGACAGCAGAGGATGAGATGGTTGGATGGCATCACCGACTCAATGAACATGGGTTTAGGTGGACTCTGGGAGTTGGTGATGGGCAGGGAGGCCTGGCGTGCTGTGGTTCATTGGGTTGCAAAGAGTCGGACATGATGACCGACTGAACTGAACTGAACACAGACATGAGTGGAACTGTCCTTGCATTTATGTACGCTGACTATTCCCTTGGTTCTCTTAGAAATAACCAGTAGAATCTTCCGAGGGATGTCAGCTAAGGTCCTACAATTTATTCAGGTGGGGAAATAGGTTATACAAATTTGGGCATTAATGTTGGTGGGTCGGCATTTGTACTCAAAAAGTATTAAGGTGTAAGACATTTGATTTATTTTAGACTGGCTTGCAGAGAGCAAAGCTCCGAGGAGAGGACACACAGGACGAATAAAGTGTCATTGACTGACCTGCTGGACAACTTTGGACAAGTCCTGCTACTTCTCTGGACTTTGGCATTCTCAAATATTAAATGGGGTGGCAGATGACAATAAATTAATGATCCTTAGCTCAGTAGGCAAAAGGCTCAGAGCAAAGGGTAGGGTGCAACTTTACGGAAAGATATCTCAGAACCATTGAATTGACAAGTCCAAGCCCATCCAAACCCTCAACTTCCACTAAAACAGAAAATCTCCTTGTTATCAATTTCTCATTTGCCTGGCTTTGTTTCTGTTTGATTCTTTCAATCTGATTCTCATCTCTTTAGCAGTTCACAGTCATACCTCTAAAGGCAGCGCACTGAGGGAAAAAAAAATCTTTAAACACTGACTTCACCAGGTCAGGATTCTATTCTAAACACTTCAGTGACTCCTATGACATTTGTAATGTTTCCATAACTTTAAAAGTATGGATTTACAAGGTGTAATGAGGCTGTTGTGGACACCAGAGAGGAAAATCGAACAGGTTTGGTGAGTGAAGAGGAAGAGTAAAACTGAGTCTAATTAATTGAGACAATGGTGATACCATTTACAGACGGATGTTGAGAGGGAGAGCTGGTTTAGAAGTAAAGGAAACAATCTCATTTTTGGATCTATTGAGTCTGAGATGCCATCAAGAGACAGAGATTTGCGAGTTTCCCACAACTGGTGCAATAGAGGATATTGAAGGTTTTCAAGAACAAAAGGGCAGAATAATTTTCATTGAGAATTCAGTTCAGTTCAGTCGCTCAGTCGTGTCTGACTCTTTGCGACCCCGTGAATCGCAGCACACCAGGCCTCCCTGTCCATCACCAACTCCCGGAGTTCACTCAGACTCAACGTCCATCGAGTTGGTGATGCCATCCAACCATCTCATCCTCTGTCATCCCCTTCTCCTCCTGCCCCCAATCCCTCCCAGCATCTGAGTCTTTTCCAATGAGTCAACTCTTCGCATGAAGTGGCCAAAGTATTAGAGTTTCAGCTTCAGCATCAGTCCTTCCAAAGAACACCCAGGACTGATCTGCTTTAGAATGGACTGGTTGGATATCCTTGCAGTCCAAGGGACTCTCAAGAGTCTTCTCCAACACCACAGTTCAAAAGCATCAATTCTTCAGTGCTCAGCTTTCTTCATAGTCCAACTCTCACATCCATACATGACCACTGGAAAAATCATAGCCTTGACTAGACAAACCTTTGTTGGCAAAGTAATGTCTCTGCTTTTGAATATGCTGTCTAGGTTGGTCATAACTTTCCTTCCAAGGAGTAAGCGTCTTTTAATTTCATGGCTGCAGTCACAATCTGCAGGGATTTTGGAACCCCCCATAATAAGGTCTGACACTGTTTCCACTGTTTCCCCATCTATATGCCATGAAGTGATGGGACCAGATGCCATGATCTTAGTTTTCTGAATGTTGAACTTTAAGCCAACTTTTTCACTCTCCTCTTCCACTTTCAACAAGAGGCTTTTGAGTTCCTCTTCACTTTCTGCCATAAGGGTGGTGTCATCTGCATATCTGAGGTTATCGATATTTCTCCCGGCAGTCTTGATTCCAGCTTGTGCTTCTTTCAGCCCAGTGCAGAGCTGTTTTATCAGTAACCACAGTGCTACAATGAGGTAGGTATTCTCATTGCCATTTTATAGACAGGAAATCAAAATGGAGAGAAATTCAGCCACCTGTCCAAAGTCATACAGTTCAAAAGACCTGGATTTGAACATATATCACCCTGACATTGAGGTATGTGCCTTTTCCACTCTTCTCTGCCTCCTTTGTCAGGGCACAGGAATAAAAAGTGCGACCATGGGTCTTGATAAGGTCTGCATATGTGATGTTTAATTTTTTTTTAAGCATCTAATCTTGTGGTCTCCATTCTGTATAAAAATACCATTTATATTTTATTTGATATAGAGCCAAGAATCACCATTCCAGGCCTTGAGACATGAAAGTTCTGCATACACCTCAACATCCGGGACCTGGTTTTCCACTTGGGAACCAGTGGGATTTGGAAATTAAGGTCTAAGCATCCACTTTGAGGCTGGCTAGCTCCTATCTGTTCTTAAAATTCCTTTCTATCCAGCAAACAGCTGAGTGATTAAGAGCAGGAGACCAATAAATGACCTCAAAACCAAGAGCTGCGGACTGTCCCAGTGGTACTGCTTGCTAGCGAGACCACCCTAGTGTGGAAACAGCACTAGCCTTGATCTCCCTTTTCTGAGGGTGTGAGCATAGGGGAATGGCTTTCAGTTTTGTGCTTCCCAGCAAGACTCCCAGGCCTGGGACAGAGCTGGCTGGGTCATTCTAACTGGGTAGAGTGCGACGGGTCTGGTTTGTTCTCCCAGGGCTTGTGGGTAGTCTCATCTCAGTTTCTGTCATCAGTGATCCTGGACCTGAAGTAAGTATAGATTCACCCACGTTGAGATGTCCTTTTCTCACAGATACTATGGCTTTCAACTGAGCTCACATCTCTACTCCCTCTCCTTGGGGAGTGGAAACTGAAACCCTGTTCTCAACAGAACATAATTGTGGGTTTGTGTCAAGCTGCCTTCCAGGCTTTGGCTGGTGGAACAGCAGCCACTGACACCCACAGGGAAGTGCTGTGGGAGCAGTTACGCGACACTTTACAAGACAAGACACATCATAAAAAGGGACCATTTTCTGGTGGCTGTCCCCAAAAGGAGCTCTGTGAACTGGATTGTAGAACAGAAGAGTATGCCCCCCTCCTATTCAAGCAGACATTTGTTTCAAATGCAGAGAATTACAGGAGACCCAAGGGAGCCACTGTCCACTCCCAGGCAGGCTGCCAGTTCCCTTGGGCTGAGTTCCTCCACAGTCTTTCTCCTTTGTTTGTAGTTTCTCTCTTTTAATGCCCTCTCCTCTTTGTGTGGCTAACCCCTATCTGTTATTTCACAACTGTCCTCAGAGATTTACCACTGGAACCCGTAAGATATCCCCTTAGGGATATCTTCTCTGATTACTCTGGCCCAAGATGCTTCAGTGGCTTTTTGGTGTGTATATGGGGTGTGTGTGAGTGTGTGTGTGTGTGTGTGTATGGTGTGTGTGTGTGTTAAGTACCTTCTACATATCTCTAATGGGGCTTCTCAGGTGGTGCTAGTGTTAAAGAACCCACCTGCCAATGCAGGAGATTTGGTCTCGATCCCTGGGTCAGGAAGATCCCCTGGGGGAAAGCACACCAACATAAAACAACACAGTAAATAAAACTGGTATATATCTCTAATACCAGTTTTATTTACTGTGTTGTTTTATGTGTCTTTTTATGCATCTGTCTTTCCCCTGTGGTAGAGACTGGCAAGTTGTTGCCCAACCAGATTTTCACTTTTCCTCCTAGGCACACAGCAAGACTCTACTTCCCAGGTTCCTTAGTAGTCAGAAGTGACAGAGAGTGACATGGGCAAGGCAGGAGGGGGCATGATCCTCCACATGCTCTTTCCTCCCTTGTCTGCTGGCCAGACGGAGGGAAACTGGAGGTTCTAGGGATGGTGAAGCCCCGCTCCCTGAAAGCCTGCTTGAAAGAGTGTCTCTATTGACCTACATTGTTATGGGACTTGGGCAAGAGACAAACCACTAAGATTTCAGGGAGGGCTCTGTGGTGGCTAGTCTGCTGCAGATTCCTGGAGCAACAAAAACATTTTTACATGTTGACCAGCTAGCAGAGTGCCTGACAAACAGTGAACACTCATGGAACATGTGAGGAATGAAAGCATTCTCATAAGAAAGGCTATCGAGTAAACCTTTCCCATTTGTAATTGCATTGATTAGTTTTTATAATCTGAACTAAAAACTCTTTTTATTCTTGCAATGAGGTCTTTTACTAGAATCCTATACTCTTAGGACTTAAATTATAAGTTGAATTGGCATAAGCAATAGAATAGGGCCCCAGAACATGATCACTGAGGTCTCCCTTCAGTTTGGTGTCCATCCATTAATCAACACTCCTTGAATATTCAACAAACAATTAAATTAACAATTATTCTACCAGCAATTAACCCTACTATTATCCCACATCAAATATTTTTTCCACTTTATTAGAAAGATAAATCTTTTTTAATGCCTTGATAAATTTAGCTTTCTCAGATCTATAGCATTCCCCTAATTTTCTGGCCTGGTAAACTACTTGCAAAATGTAAATCATGGTTTGACTTGTTAACTCTGCTTAGGTGGTCCATGTTGGTTCCTATATGTCACCTCTTATAAACTGCCTATACAATATCTACTGGGAAATTCTGTTGGGGATCATCACCAAGTTTAGCAACCTGATCTCCATTTCTCTTTTTAAAATGTCCGTCTTATACTTTACAACTGAATAAACCTGGCTGTTCACCACTTCTTACTAACTTGCATTATCTATATCCAAGCAGACATCCAGTCCTTCCCTCTCTCATGCTTACACTGTTGATCCATGCTCAGTTGATTTTTTGCAAATGGAATGAAGTAGGCTCCGAATTAACTTTTTATTATTTTATCCAACTGTCCCTGGACCATTTGTTGAAGAGACTATTTTCTCCCTATTGAATGTTCTTAGCACCCATATATCTGATGTGAAAAACTGACTCATTGGAAAAGACCATGATGCTGGGAAAGACTGAAGGCAGGAGGAGAAGGGGATGACAGAGGATGAGATGGTTGGATGGCATCACCGACTCAATGGACATGAGTTTGAGTAAACTCCAGGAGTTGGTGATGGACAGGGAGGCCTGGTGTGCTGCAGTCCAGGGGTCACAAACAGTCAGACACAACTGAGTGACTGTACTGAACTGAGCACCCATATCAAAAATAAATTGACCACAGATAATTAATTTCTCAACTCATAATTGTGTTTGATCAGTCCAAATATCTACCGTATGTCAATATGATATTATTTCAGCTTTGCAGTAAATTTTAAAATTGAGAAGTGTGAGTCCTCAAACTTTTTCTTCTTCAGTATTGTTTTGGCTATTTGGAACTCCTTGTAATTCCAGATAAATATGAGAGTTGGGTTTCTCCTTTATGCAAAAAAAGGCGGGCACTGGAGTTTTGATAGGGACTACACTGAATCTGTAGATTGTCTGGGGCAGTATTGCCATTTTAAATAGTATGTAGTATGTCTTTCAATCCATGAACATGGGATGTCTTTCCATTTAATTAGGCCTTGTTTAATTTCTTTCAGTAATGTTTTATAGTTCTCATCGTGTAAGTTTTACATTTTACTGGTTAAATTTATTTCTAGGTATTTTATTATTTTAGATGCAATGATAAATGGAATTATTTTCTTAATTTCCATTTTGAATTGTTCATTGCTAGTGTAAAGAAGCGCAAACAAGTTTTTGTGTGTGTTGATATTCTACCTTAGAACTTTGCTAAATTCATTTATTGGCTCTGGTAGTTTTTTTGTGGCTTCTTTGGGATTTTCATACCTGGAATCATTTCATCTGGAAATATTTTCATCTGGAAATAGAGAAAGTTTTACTTTCTCCTTTCTAATTTGAATGTCTTTCATTTCTTTTTACTGCCTTACTGCCCTTGCTAGGACTTCCAGTGAAATGTTAACTAGCAAGTGGAGGATGTTATTTCTGAGCTTAGGGGAAAACTTTTTAGTCTTTCACCACTGAGTATGAGGTGAATATGATGTCTGTGGATTTTTCATAGATACTCTTTATCATGCTAAGAAAATTACTTTTCATTCTTAGTTTGCTAAGTATTTTTGTCATGAAGGGTCTGAATATTTTCAAGTGCTTCTCCATGTCTATTGAGATGATTAGGTTTGTTTCTTCCCTTCACAGTGCATTACACTGATAAATCATTTCTTTTTTTTTTAATGTAAACTATACGTGCATTTCTTAATCATGGGGAATAATATCCTTTTAATGTATTGCTGGATTCAATTTCCTAATATTTCATTGAGGATTTTTCTATCTCTATTTATTAGGAATATTGGTCTATGTTTTTGTTTTCTTATGGTATCTTTGCCTGGTTTTGGAATTTGTTTTTTATTTTACTTGGTCACCTGTTTTGCTCTGAAAATGTCCCCATTAGTTGTTTTTGCAAGTTTTGCAGTTCTCACCTCTTTCTGGTCTTTAGCTTCCTTGACTATTTTCTTTATACATCTGCCTTTATGATGTGCACGTCCCTCCCCCTACACATGCATCTTTATATACATTAATTGTTTGCATATATTTAAGCACATTAACTCATCAGAAAACTCCCTGTATGGTAATACAGACTCCCATTTTTCCCTCTTCAGAATCAATCACGACTACTGTCAGTATTTCTTATTATAGATCTCATCATTCCTCTCTAAGCTCTGTGAGGGTGGAAATAAATGTGTTTTGCTCAGCACTGTTTGTATAGTACCTAGCGCACTGTCAACACTAAATATCTCTGTAATAAATAAATAATTATAGCACTAACTAGTTATTTATTATATGCCAGGAACTGTTCTAAGCACTGGGAAAGAATTTGCTCATTTTTCTCCCTCGAAGTAACCTAGGAAACAGATATTATAATTTCCCCCATTTGACAGATATAGAAATTGAGGCACAGAAATGTTAAGTCATTGTGCAGGGTTACAAAGCTAGGAAATTGTATTGACAGAACTCAAACTCAGGGATTCTGACTCCAGTTACTCTCATAACTACTGCACTCTCCTGAATAGACTTAAATAAATAAAAGAGACTCAGGCTATGTGCTGATTCATATCTACACTCTGAAGATTCTAGGGTCTTGATTCTTAAATATAGTTCAAAGTCCCTAGCAGATTATGCCTGGTGTTCACTGCTTTGTCATAACAAAATCATGTTCTTGCTGCATTCCCCATCTCCATTAATCCCATCCCATGCATCCAGGTACTTAAATTTGCATCAACTCCTTCTCCCACCTACCCTTTCCCAAACCCCATCCAGAATTAGTTATCCTATCCAGGAATTAACAGTTCCAACTGAGTTGACATGTTGGACTATCCTATCAATCAGGTGCAAAAATAATTTACTATTGCTAATAATAAAATGCCGGAGTTTATAAGTACTTTAAAACTAGTATATAAAATAGAGGAAGTTAAAATCAGCTCTGTAAGTCATCATTCACCTTATACGAAGTCTGCATGATAGAATCCATCTGGGGAGATTTTTAAAAGTATAATGTTTGAGACCACCTCTTATTTATTCCTATTTAATTGATCTGGAGTGAAAAAAAAAAAAAAAGAAATGGATAATTTCAAAACATTGCCCAACTGATTCTTGAGTGCAGTTAAGGCTGAGAATCACTGTTATAAAGCAGTTTGTAAGTGGAAATCTGTGTCCTCAGGGGTTTATGCTCTATCACAAGGAAGAATAAGAAAATTGGAGAAATTATGTTGACTTTTAATTCCAACAATGATCATTTGTTACAGATAATCACAACTTGAAACACAGGCTTAATTTCCCCCCTTTTACAGGTAAGAAAATTGAGGCTTGTTTTGAGTTTTATGACATATCCTTTGTCACAAGACTACTGAGTGACAATACTAGAACACAGGTCAGGTAGAATCAGACACAGACTTGTCCTTTTGACCTAACTTAAAGAGGTTGTGGAAGAACCCAAGGTTGAAAGGCAGGAAGGAAACCAGAGTCAATGGAACATACTTGTAATTTAGACTTACGGGTTCTAACTTTGGTCCTTGTATGTAACTTTGAACATCATTTCCCTTTAGGTTCTTCATCCATAAAGCAGAACCAGCAATATATCAGGCAAAACTGCTTCAAGGATTCTGTGATGATTAAGGAATAAACTGTAAGATACTTAGTGAATACAAAGTCCTGGAAGATACCAAACAATAAAGTATTCTGGAAAGCTGTGAAATTGTGTTTGTTTTTAGCAAACTTGAAACCTGTAGAACATAATGTGCGATTTATCTCTTTGTGAAAGGGAGCAAACGTGATAACAACACAAAGAAGCATATGGATGTTTCATACAAAATAGCAGAAACTCACTAAATACAGATTTTCCTACTGGGCTTGAGCTTCCTTTTCAAGGACTTTTGAGGATGAGAAGGGACTTGAATTATTCTCTCGTCACTGCTGTTCACAAGAAAGTGGTGCTACTTTGTGACCTAAAACGATTTCTCCGTTAGACACATTCCTCAAGTTTGAAATGACAATTCCTGCTCCACCCCCACCCGCAGCCAAGAAATCACATCACAGGTCACCACAACATCCCTACAACTGTCTGCTGCGTTTTGTGAATCTGGGTGAGTTCATGGCAAACAGTGCACTAGGGACACTCAAGCACTAATTAGCCAGGGTCAGAGTTAGAGGCAAAAAGGTTTCAGCACAGCTTTTTGGAGTACAGATGCATTATGAAATAGAAAGCAACTAAACATGTGCTCTAAACAATCAGCAAAAACAAGACCGGGGGCTGACTGTGGCTCAGATCATGAACTCCTTATTGCCAAATTCAGACTTAAATGGAAGAAAGCGGAGAAAATCACTAGACCATTCAGGTATGACCTAAATCAAATCCCTTACGATTATACAGTGGAAGTGAGAAGTAGATTTAAGGGACTAGATCTGATGGATAGAGTGCCTGACGAACTATGGACGGAGGTTCGTGACATCCTACAGGAGACAGGAATCAAGACCATCCCCAAGAAAAAGAAATGTAAAAAAGCAAAATGGCTGTCTGGGGAGGCCTTACAAATAGCTGTGAAAAGAAGAGAAGTGAAAAGCAAAGGATAAAAGGAAAGATATACCCAATTGAATGCAGAGTTCCAAAGAATAGCAAGGAGACATAAGAAAGCCGTCCACAGTGATCAATGCAAAGAAATAGAGGAAAACAACAGAATGGGAAAGACTAGAGATCTCTTCAAGAAAATTAGAGACATCAAGGGAACATTTCATGCAAAGATGGGCCCAAAAAAAGACAGAAATGGTATGGACCTAACAGAAGCAGAAGATATTAAGAAGAGGTGGCAAGAATACACAGAAGAACTGTACAAAAAAGAGCTTCATGATTCAGATGATCACGATGGTGTGATCACTCACCTAGAGACAGATATCCTGGAATGTGAAGTCAAGTGGGCCTTAGGAAGCATTTCTATGAACAAAGCTAGTGGAAGTGATGGAATTTCAGTTGAGCTATTTCAAATCCTCAAAGACGATGCTGTGAAAGTGCTGCACTCAATATGCCAGCAAATTTGGAAAACTCAGAAGTGGACACAGGACTGAAAATGGTCAGTTTTCATTCCAATCCCAAAGAAAGGCAATGCCAAAGAATGCTCAAACTACCACACAATTGCACTCATCTCACACGTTAGTAAAGTAATGATCAAAACTCTCCAAGCTAGGCTTCAGCAATACATGAACCGTGAACTTCCAGATGTTCAAGCTGGTTTTAGAAAAGGCAGAGGAATCAGAGATTAAATCGCCAACATCCACTGGATCATCAAAAAAGCAAGAGAGTTCCAGAAAAACATCTATTTCTGCTTTATTGACTATGCCAAAGCCTTTGACTATGTGGATCACAATAAACTGTGGAAAATTCTGAAAGAGATGGGAATACCAGACCACCTGACCTGCCTCTTGAGAAACCTGCATGCAGGTCAGGAAGCAACAGTTAGAACTGGACATGGAACAACAGACTGGTTCCAAATAGGAAAAGGAGTACATCAAGGCCGTATATTGTCACCCTGCTTATTAAATTTCTATGCAGAGTGCATCATGAGAAACACTGGGCTGGAAGAAGCACAAGCTGGAATCAAGATTGCCGGGAGAAATATCAATAACCTCAGATATGCAGATGACACCACCCTTATGGCAGAAAGTGAAGAACTAAACATCCTCTTGCTGAAAGTAAAAGAGGAGAGTGAAAGCGCTGGCTTAAAGCTCAAAATTCAGAAAACTAAGATCATGGCATCCGGTCCCACCATTTCATGGCAAATAGACGGGGAAACAGTGGAAGCAGTGGCTGACTTTATTTTTCTGGGCTCCGAAATCACTGCAGATGGTGATTGTAGCCATGAAATTAATAGATGTTTACTCCTTGGAAGGAAATTTATGACCAACCTAGAAAGCATATTAAAAAGCAGAGACATTACTTTGTCAACAAAGGTCCGTCTAGTCAAGGCTATAGTTTTTCCAGGGGTCATGTATGGATGTGAGAGTTGGACTACGAAGAAAGCTGAGCACGGAAGAATTGATGCTTTTGAACTGTGGTGTTGGAGAAGACTCTTGAGAGTCCCTTGGACTGCAAGGAGATCCAGTCAGTCCATCCTAAAGGAGATCAGTCCTGGGGGTTCACTGGAAAGACTGATATTGAAGCTGAAACTCCAATACTTTGGCCCCCTGATGCGAAGAGCTGACTTGTTTGAAATAACCCTGATTTTGGGAACGATTGAGGGCGGGAGGAGAAGGAGACAACAGAGGATGAGATGGTTGGATGGCATCACCGACTCAATGGACATGAGTTTGGGTAAACTCCAGAAGTTGGTGATGGACAGGGAGGCCTGGTGTGCTGCAGTCCATGGGGTCACAAAGAGTCGAATATGAGTGAGCAACTGAACTGAAACTGAACATGTATTTTTAAGCTAACATGACCTTTTAAAAGAAAAACAGGAACCCTTTTGTGAACAGGGCACTCTGGCTATGCTTTCAGACTATCTAAGAATATCTACTGCCAGGAGGCTTTGGGAGCAGATCCTTCTTGAAACAAGAGGAAACATTAGCACTTAGGATTGCACACCCCTCAATCTGTTCAGCTTCACTGAGGACTTGTGTGCCCCTTCCTGCCTTAGCTGTCTCGTATAAAAAAGGCAGGTCATGAAAATATAGCCCCCAATAAGCTGACAGAGATAACGTTAAAATCAACTGAGATTTTAGGCACAAAAATGCTCTTAAAACATGATATATTAGACAAATAATAGTTGCTAATTTTAATTATTAGAGTACAGCATAATGTCTTCATGCCTTACTTGCACTCAGGGATTTAAACTGTAATGCATCACTTTACACAAGTTGGAACTCTTGGATTGTTGCAGGTGATATTGATATTTTGTGTTTAAAACAGACTCAAAGCTTTTGGCTTTTCTTCTTTTGGTATCTCACAAATCATATTCTATGTGTTAGCCAGAGTCATGCAGAGAAACAGAATCAAGAGGATTCATGTAGATACAAAGAAAGAGATTTATTATGAGACATTGGCTCAAGTGATAATGGAGGCGCAGGAAAGCCAGTGGAGTGTAGTTCTAGTCCAAACCCAAAGGCCTGAGAACCAGAGGTCAATGGTCTGGATCCAAACTCAAAGGCCCAAGAGCAGAGAGAACCAGTGTCCCAGGACAGGATAAGATGGATGCCCGCTTAAGCAGAGGAGCAAATTCGCCTGTCCTTTGCCTTTTTGTTTTATTTAGGCCCTCAATCCCTGGTCAAGAAGACCCCCCGGAGAAGTGAATGGTAACCCACTCCAAACCCACTCCAGTATTCTTGCCTGGAGAACCCCAAGGACAGCAGAGCCTGCAGACTACAATCCACGGGGTCACAAAGAGTCAGACATGACTAAGCAACTAATACTTTCACTTTCAATAGGTTAGGTGATGCCCGCCCACATTGGTGAGGGTGCTGGTTTGCAAAATGTCCCCGTACATGGAGAGCAAGGAAAGACGGAAGGAAGAGGCAAGACCACTCCAGGGTGATAGGTGGCAGTTTTAAAAGGCAAGGGAACTTGTATATAAGGCTATCTTGGGCAACTGTGAGATAAGTAGATCTTGGCACTTGCTCATCAGAATCTTAAAAAATTTATATAGAGGCCTTAACTGGATTCAGTTACATGTACAGTCCAGATGGTCTCAAGAATACATCTCAAGGCTAAGTCTTTGGAGCTTCTGGTGTTCAGGAAGGGCAAGAGGATGCACATTCTAAGGATAGAGCAGGTGGTAAGGAGCCCCTCATTGCGTGGTCAAGCCCTCGGGTCAACCTGCCATCATGTCTTCTCACCGACCTCCTCCAAGAAGCAGTGATCTTATTTATTCAGTCTTCTTATTCAGATACTAATCTCTTACAGAAATGTCCTCATAGGCACACCCAGAAATAATGTTTTATCAACAATCTGGACATCCATCAGCACAGCCAGGCTGACACAAAGTTAACATCACAGATCACAAGAAATGCTCAAAAGTACCTTTTAGAATGATTTGATACAACAAGCATTGAAAATACACCTCCTGTGTGCATGAAGAAAGAGGTAAGAACGCATCCGTTACTTCAACATTGAGAGATTTGGGCTGGATCCCTATCATTTCTACCTGTCTAGTTTTCCCACCCTTTTCTAGTAATTCATCCAAATTTACCTTATGAAAACATAAGGAAAACTCCTTTGTCCACGTTATGACATTTGATTGCAGTTGTTCACACTCTAGTTCAGGGTAGTTCTTGGTCTGAGCATTGCATTAATTCCAATGACCAGTTCAGAAATGGGTGAGTGACCCCCAATTTTGAACAACACAAATTAAGCCCAAGATTTCTGTGAAACTTCAATAGAAGAGAAATTATTTCTGTGAGGGTAAGAGAATTATCTAACAAGATAAATCTAAGGCTAGAGCTACTGGCAACCATTTTGCCACCCCAGGAGAAAGTCTGCCTGAGTACAGAACCATTACAGAAGAGAAGTGGAGAGAGGGAGATCAAGGCAGAATATATATCCTGAACCCCCTGTTTTTGGCTGAGATCAATGTACTGGGTTTTTATCTGTGAGCCATTTATGCTCTTTGATTTGGCCAATTTGAATTTGGTCTTTGTCTCTTATAACAACACATACACAATTTTGACATAACTTGTTGGTTATCTGCCTTCTGTACGAGGCTGAAGACTTTGAGAAAGGAAAAATCACATCTATCTTTTGTTTTTTAAATCCCCAGATCTAGCACAGTTTAGCATGCAGAAACAGTGTCAGACTTTATTTTTGGGGGCTCCAAAATCACTGCAGATGGTGACTGCAGCCATGAAATTAAAAGACGCTTACTCCTTGGAAGGAAGGTTATGACCAACCTAGATAGCATATTCAAAAGCACAGACATTACTTTGCCACCAAAGTTTGTCTAGTCAAGGCTATGGTTTTTCCAGTGGTCATGTATGGATGTGAGAGTTGGACTGTGAAGAAGGCTGAGCACCAAAGAATTGATGCTTTTGAAATGTGGTGTTGGAGAAGACTCTTAAGGGTCCCTTGGACTGCAAGGAGATCCAACCAGTCCATTCTGAAGGAGATCAGCCCTGGGATTTCTTTGGAAGGAATGACGCTGAAGCTGAAACTCCAGTACTTTGGCCACCTCATGCGAAGAGTTGACTCATTGGAAAAGACTCTGATGCTGGGAGGGATTGGGGCAGGAGGAGAAGGGGGACGACAGAGGATGAGATGGCTGCATGGCATCACCAACTTGTTGGACATGAGTTTGAGTGAACTCTGGGAGTTGGTGATGGACAGGGAGGCCTGGCGTGCTGCAATTCATGGGGTCACAAAGAGTCGGACACGACTGAGCAACTGAACTGAACTGAGGAGCTTATTAAATACTGGTTGACTGAATGCATGGAAAAAATAACACACAGTAGAATGCTTCTCCTCAAGGAACTTTTTGTTTAGAACTAATTCACTATCTGGAGTTAACTGGATTGTTGACATGAATTTCCAGGGACATTTTAGCCTGATGATGGGCTTCCCTGGTGGCTCAGATGGTAAAGAATCTATCAGCAATGCAGGAGACCCAGTTCGATTCCTGAGAAAAGAAGCTAGAGAGGTGAATGGCAGTCCAGTCCAATATTCTTGCCCAGGAGAGTTCCATGGACAGGGGAGCCTGGTGAGCTAAAGTCCATGAGGTCACAAAGAAATGGAAATGAATGAGTGACTAACACTTTTAGCCTGATGAGTGGAAAACTCTGAAGGAAAACTTGTTTCCAAAAGAGATTTATCTTCCTCCTCTCCACCCCTGACCTCTTTGCAACTTCTTTCTATCGTATGCAATCCTTACTAAATTAAAAAAAGTTTCATTTCCCAATAGCTTGATACTTTTTGAATACATTTCCCATCATACGGGAAAAGATTAGGAAAACAAAATCATAGAATTGCATCTCCTCACCTCCTTTTTTTCTTTTTTTTGGAAACTTCCACCTTTCTTTAAATTACAATCTGGATTACTCTGAAGTCTGCTCAAATTCTGTTTGTACTACAGAGTTTGCATAAGTGCTCCTCCTACACCTCCTACCCCATCTCTAGCTAGGCCTATCACAAGGCTGAACCCATGCCTTAGGCTACTTTTCACCTCTGTTCAGCAATTAAAGTTTATTCACCAGAGATTATGACCAATAAGCACAAGGAACTTTAAACAATCTCCTTCCTCTTGTCCACTACACCTCAAAATTTGTTGAATTGGGGAGTATTCATTTATCTATGCAAAGCCCCACCTGTACATCTAATTCAGACACATTTAACTGGTTACAGGGAAAAGTATAACAGGAGCAAATTCAGTGTGCAATGAATTGACTGTGCAACATTTAGGTTTCAAAGAGATGCATCTATGACTAACCTATCCAAGAATTTAACATTTTGGTTATTAGTTAAAAATTGAAATCCCAAAAGCAGAATCAGAGTTATTACTTAGAATAAGCAAATAAAAAAAATTGAGGTGACCCATTATAGCAATTATTCTTGAATTTTTTAATGACTTTTGGTTTTGTCCATATTTTTAGTTTTATTGTGTGGAGACTGCAGGTATTCAACAGGTATTCTCTTAAAAACGCTTGATTACCATATCGATCACTTTAACTATTTCGGCTTAGTCCTGAGAGCTATGCATTCCTTTCTTTATTAGCTCTAATCAGCATTCATTCTGAGTGCTATTATACTGCCTTGTAAACAATATTGTTTTGCAACCTTAAAGTCAGTAATTCCGTAGAAATTAAATTGGGTTTACAGTAAATCCATGATTACCATATAATCTGTGGAGTCTAAATAATGATGTACTTAGCTGCAGAATTACATGTAAAACACAGAGCGATGATTACATGGCTATTTGGGGCCCAGAAAAGAAAGGAACGCCAAATGTTTTGATGGTTGAAGAGCTGAGAAATCTTTGTTTTTAATGTCTAATTTTAATTATGATCTTCAAACATCTCAGTACTAACCAAGCTGTCTTAAAAGTGGCCTTAAAATCTACTGCTAAATCTTATGCCTTACATCACATGTTGGGAGTTTGTTTTAATAAACAAAGACTTGTTAAAAATAGAAAGCCCATCTGATTTAAAGTGACAATAGGAAAAGATTAAGCAGACTTGCTTTTAGCAAATAATCTGTCTCTGTTTTAGGGGGGTTCTTATATGAGAGTGTTTAAGCTTAAAGCAATGTTTCTGAACAAAACAACAACTAATCAAATGGACATTTCATCCATGAACCCATGCCTTCTGGTTTGTCTCAATGTTTTGACCATGGCTAGACTTGCTCTTAATTAATTTCAGTTACATCAATGCACGTTGTTCTCCTAAGCTTGAGCTCTGAGCCATTGTAATAGTTGCTATGTATAGTCAGACTGGGAGAAGGCAATGGCACCCCACTCCAGTACGCTTGCCTAGAAAATCCCTTGGATGGAGGAGCCTGGTGGGCTGCAGTCCATGGGGTCGCTAAGAGTCAAGCACAACTGAGCGACATCACTTTCACTTTTCCCTTTCATGTATTGGAGAAGGAAATGGCAACCCACTCCAGTGTTCTTGCCTGGAGAATCCTAGGGACAGAGGAGCCTAGTGGGCTGCCGTCTATGGGGTTGCACAGAGTCGGACACGACTGAAGCGACTTAGCAGCAGCAGCATAGTCAGAGTGGCTCACAGAGAGCTACAAAGGTGATAAAACTGGTCAAAGCCACAGTACTGCTTCATAGCAGAGTCAAGTCTAAAACTCACAGGTCCAACCTCCTGACCTAGAGCCTTTCCCACTACGTTAAGCCCTGCAGAGAAACCAAAGGTGAGTTAATTGCAGACCCCAACCTTGAGGAGCTCAAAATCTAGTACAGAATGAGACAATAAGAAGAGTCATTACAGTAACTGAAGACCAAGGAAGCTAGCACACAGTTTTGGGTCCCAGGCTGTGGGTGTTGTATACTGGGGGATCACTGAAAACTTCAAACAGCAGAGATGTAACATAATTGGAACTGGACTTCTGAAAAATGATTCTGGCAGCACTGGGAAAGATGTACTGTACAAGGGAAGAATATTTTATGGCCAGACAAGACAAAAGTCCACTGCAAGAGTTCAACTGATGGAGACAAAGGTCTAAGCTGGGTGGTGGCCATGATAACAAAACAGGATTCAATGGAGAGACAAGAGATGTGGTATTTAGACTCTAGGGGCTGCCATAAAAAGGTACCGCAAACCACTTGGCTTAAAAGAGCAGAAATTTATTCTATTCTAGTTCTGAAGGTAGAAGTTCAAAACCACGGTGTTAGTATAGCCTTGCTTTCTCTGAAGGTTCTAGGGGAGAATCCTTTCACACCTCTGTCCTAATTTCTGGGTGTTGTCAGCCATCTTCACTGTTCTGTGCTGATCACTTGCATCGTTAATAATCCCTGCCTCTGTTTCCATCTGGCCTTCTCCCTGCTGTGTTCAGATCTCCATCTGCTTTCTCTTACGAACACGCCAGTCCCTGGATTTAGAGTTCACTCTACTCGAGTATGAACTTATCTTGGTTAATCACATCAGCCTAGTTTCTATTTCCAAATAAGGCCACAGTCACAGGTACCAGGGTTAGGACCTGAAAATTTAACCCACTCTATATACTATCCACAAACTTGAAACAAGCTAAGAGGTGGGAAGCCACAAAGAGGTCCCTTCCATCACAGGCATAAAAGAAGCAATTCCTTTGGTCCTTGGATTGGATCAGCTGTGCTCACTGACAAGCCAGATGTGAGCAGCCTTCTGCAGGCTGCCCTTCACTGAGAGTAAGATGATGTGGACATGCCTGCTCTGACAGCCTCCTTATCTCAGCTGAGGGAAGGAGGCTCTCCTAAGCAAAGGTTTAACACCAAGGAAAAGAAGAGGCTGTGGGTCCTATTAGACCAAATACCAGGCTTTGCCCTTAACATACTCTCTGAAGCTCAGTGTCCTAATCTGTAAAATAGGAATACTGAGCTGATGGAACAAATAAATACTCTTATCCCAGTGCTTACTGCATACTTAAACATTTGATAAATATGACCCAGTGCCATTATAATGATGGTTATTATTTCTATTATCCATCTTTTGATGATTGTCATTTTCTTTACTGAGTGTCCCAACCTATATGGAGACTTGACTTTACTCTTGTGCACTGATACATGGGGAACCCTGACACATTTGTTACTGGCATGCCAATTATTGTGAATAATTTTGAAGGCCACACTCCAAGGGTAAATAAAAAAAAAAAACATAAGTCCCTTAACCCCTAGGTCACTTTATGATTCCAACACAGTCTCTGCATTTCCCTTTTACCTTTGCTGCAGGAAAGTTTTATAAGTAAAATATCTAAACCACTGGGCATATTTTTTAAATTCATAGAGCAAACCCCATTATGACAAACTCCAAGGGACATTTGAAGTGCATTTGTTGTACTGAAATTTTGTTGTATGAAATGTTGTTTGAAACCTAAGCCACGGCTGAGAAATATTTTCCTGACTAGAATTTTATAAAAGCAGTTGCTGTAATGAAGGGCTCCATTACATCAAAGGATCTCATTATTCCCTCCTCCCATCTGGTGTATTTTTCAACATGATTCACATGCATTTACTATGAAAAGCCATCCAGAGACAGTGTCCCTGACACTACACAAAGCTCCAGGAGCTCAGGAGGTGGGCTGGTGCTCCCCAAGGGCAGGAATGCCTATTATTTGTTCTGATGCCCCCCAGGTCCCTGCCCAGTTCTTGGAGGATAACCAAAAAGATACTTGATAAATGAGTGAATAAGTACACGCTGAATTCATTAGCATTAAATTAGAAGAATCTGCATGAGACTGTGCCCCATATCTGTTTATTTATAAACATTCACTAAAATATTTTACATGTACTTAGTATCAAAGCAAATTTGGGGTCTCACAAGAGCAGAATGAGTTCAGTGAATCATCTGAGTACCACCTGCAGGCCAATCAAGATATTGATTCTAATTGGCATTCCTACAAGTGGTTAATTTTCCCCTATGCCTGACTTGCAAGCACTCAGGTGCAAAATTTGTTCCTCTCTTTGAGACCATCTTAATAATAACTCTATGTCTGAATCTTGGAACCAGAATCCCCCACTGATGGGTACAAATGAGGGAGAAATATGTCAGCACACATGGGCACTGGCTCGTGGCAATGAAGATTTATTTGATCCAGCCAGGCAAGAGATCACCAGAAGCAAGTAATCAAGAGAATAAAATTCCAGAGTGGGTTCCGCCAATACCTTTTTTTTATTGTAGGCCTCTGACCCCTACCCATACAGAGTTTGAAAGCCAAAGGACAGTGCATTTGTTAACTTAAATTTTGCTTAAAAATGTTGACCCTGAAAATATTGAGACTTTGGAGCTCAATTTTTGTTCCTAAATGACTTTAAACTTTTGTTTGTTGCTTGGTTGATGTCACTGGGATTTATTTGGCTGCTGGCTCTGAGCTGCTATTTGAAAAGAGCAGTACCATATGCAGCACATGCATATTCAATGGTGCAGTTCTTTTTCTGGGGGGTGGGGGGGTAGTGCTCACAATATGAATTTGCATCCCACTTTGCATAAATTTGCATGTAGACTTCATAAGCCTCTAATTTCAAGCATGTAAAATGAAACAAATCAATGCAATATACCACAATTGTTTTCCAAGGCATTAATCATATGAAATACATACCAGCTTTCCTTAACCAATTAATTTAATCATACCCAAGGTTAGGCGAGACAGGAAAGTGGTGAAAAATGGCCGCTAAGGGCCTGGCTTAGGACTGGGAGGATATATACATGTTCAATAATGTCCCAGTATGTTTTTTTTTCAACTCCTAAGTCTCCTCTGGAAGATTACATTATGATTTTCCCAGGATTTTATTTTCTCTACCTTCAGTTAGTAGGCACAAGACTTATGCTGACCAATGAAATGTATGTAGAACTGATGCGTATCCCCTTGAAGTAGAAGCTCTAAGAGCCAACACTTGATTAAGTGTCTCTCATTTGCCCTACTATGACATAAGCAATGCTTCAAATAGAAGCATTTGTTTAAATCCCTCTCTTTGAGGGATATTTGTTTAAATCCCAAGGTGACAACCAGGGTGAAGATGAGGATGTTTGTTAGAAGCAGCTGATATTTTCAGATCATGTGTTTCTGAAGCATATCCTAGCCTATTCTGACTGACGGTACATTTTCTGAATTATTACAATGAACTATAATTTGTCTTCAGAGATTTGTGTCAGCTTTGTATACATAAGAACATACATACAGCACTGAGGTACAGATGAAGAAACTGAAAGACAGTCCATCTGGTTTATAAATATTATGAAGCAATTGGGGAAATAATCCATACATTCACGATCAATTAAATGTCACCACAATTAAGAATAATACACTATGCATTATATCCTCTCTATTTTAGCGAGATGAGATAGACTATTTAAATTTCTTAAGATTGGAAAATCCATAAAAATGTATCAGTACTTGACAGACTTGTCAGTTTTCTCTTTGCAATACCTTGGAATTCACATTCCATAATGAGAGAAGTCTCAATTAACTGCTAGTTTTTAAACAACTTTCCTTAGTATCTCAATCCACTATTAATTTGAGCGGAGGGATTTGAAACCACAGGAGTGTGCACAATGAATTTGCAAACAATGAAACCTTACATCCTGAGTCTAAGACACCAGAGCTTTTTGAATCTCCACAGCGCAAAAAATGTATAGAAGAACATGAAAATAATATAGAATACAGTTTATAAAAATACAGGGTACAGCTTTCCCTCCAGCCAAGCAAATCTAGAGCCTCTGCTGCTGCTTCCTCACAACGCTGTCCTCAAATTCCAGTGCTGAGCAGCCTGACCTGACCTCAAGAGTACAGAGAGGCAAGAGAAAACGAAAGATGCAATGCTGAAGATTATTTTTATCCCCATGAGGAAAAGATTAGAAATATATATAAGACAACTCCCAACAGAGATGAAGGAATTATAAATCACAAACATTGAGTTTCTTATTCTTTCCCCAGGCACACAGAGCCAAGAAATGGCTGCGCATTTGTAAACTCTTCTGCACTAAGTACATTATTATTTATGTTCTCCAGATTACATGGTAATCATCCTTGAATTGAATCTACCTCCTCCCCAGTATAATCTCCACATAATTAGTAGTTTAAAGGTTGCTGAAGAACTTTACCAGATCTATAAGAAGTATGAATTTTCCCTAAAGAAAGAAAAAATATTTACAGAAATTTTACACTGTGTGAAATGAACCCCAAGAAAAGAAAATAAACATTCAGAATGCCAAAGCATAAGAAAAAGAAAATAGGGAAATGGCGGTCTATCAAAAGACTGGAGATTTATTTTGCTTCCCTTCAACTGCTCAGAAATTTGCTTGCATCTCTGATGCTTTTTGGGCAAAGAGATCGTCCAGCAGAAAGAGACCCTACTGGCAGATTACAGATGCCACAAGAATGATTTTTCTTGACTATATCAATCTCTTGCCCATAGCCAGAAACAGTATGATTAGAAGACTGGTTTTGAAAAGCCTTTTCTGGGCTCTTTCCCGTCTCAGAAGTTTCAGAATCAGTCAGAAACAAGTTGAACTTTGAAAACTTACTTGATTCCTAGGGAAATAAACACCTGTAAACTCCATTTTTGAATGAAAACTGATCTGTGGGTTTGAGGCATCTAAATCAGCAAAGGGGTGAAGTAGGGACATCATAAAGGACAATCTTTCTTAATGAGTGTTACTTCTTAAAACTCATAGATCTCATGATAAAATTGTGTTCTGCAGCTATCAAGTGGACCCTATCTCCATAGAGTTCCAAAGAGTGTTCCAACCATTATGTAGTTCTAGAACTTTCCTATAAGAAGAGACTTCCAAGTGTTATTTAAACTTATTAATTGTCTGAGCCTTGACCATGCAGTGGTATGAACAGGGCACCATGGATCTGCCCAATCTTTTACAGAAGAGGACAGGTTTGTAGGCTAAGGTCCAATTTGTGATTTGTGGTTAAGCTAGCATTTTCTCTTTGGGAAGTATGAAACAGACAGCACCCAATCTCATCCTCCTACAGAGGTTACTTCAGCTGTGTATCTCTATTTGAGATTCTTGAATTCTGACTGTATCAGGACTCTACTCAGATTCAGAAAGGATAGAGTTAGGTAGAAATGTTGCCAGTCCTGAGACTGAGAAAGGGTGCTGAATTATTCGTTCCTTGGTAAGAAACTCCCAGCCCCTGGGATCAACCTAGCTGTCTTTACTCTTCCAGTGAGTAGGACTTTCCCACTGTTTTTTATGCCTTTCAAGACTTTCCTGTAGCTTTGCAGTCAAGTTGGTGATAATTTTCCATAGGTTTGAAAGAAAGCTTCAGATATGACCCATGATCTCAATGTCACCATAATTTAGCCATCCCTAATATGCCCATTCTTTGGAACGCCAACTTTTATTACTATAATAATTCTCACATTATTTATAAATAATACAGTGCCATAAATACTGACCTTCAGGGCCAGCACAAGATCTTTTAAATCAGGCTTTTGCCTGGTGGAGGTAAGACTCCAACTCTTTATAACATTTTATTACAGATGGCTATGTTAAATTTTCTAAAAATATCTGGGACATTTAGGGACATAGGTAATGTGCAGCCATAAGAGTGACACTGTAGGGCCTATAAATGAGCATGGTGGAGTCTCACTGTCACCCTGATGTTACAAGACAAAACTTCTGCCCAAGAGATGTGGCACTAAGGTAAGAGTGCACACTGCAGGCTCCTGTATGAAAAATGGAAATTATTTCCAGGGATGCACTGATTACGCCCTCCAGGGGAACAAAACCCATGCCACTTTTAAAGAAGTATTACTTTTCCTTATTTTTTCCTAAGGAACAGGCAGCGCCACTTCTCCATTTACAAAAGAAAACAAGCAAACAAAGGAACTTAAGATTTAAAAACATGGCTAGCTCTGATACTGGGACAAAACAGAGAAACTAAATAATCATTTTTTGCAGGAAAATTCTCTATTCAGAAGGTTCTGAAAAGGGAATTATGCCTCAGTTGAGGTGTCAGCAGGAAACAGAATTCATACACAGATGGTTGAGTTGAAGAGATTTTAATAAAGGGACTATTTGCATTAAAAGCGGGCAGCTTTAGGTGACCAACTAGGGAGGCTGAGGCACCCAAAGCTTAGCAATAGTGGAAACTCATGACTACTTGTGCATATAAAGGAGCAAAAGAAAGAGACAGTGAAGCCCAGTGAGTGACAGATTTATGGAGAAGGACCCAATATCTAGGGCTTCCCAGCTGGCACAGTGGTAAAGAATCCACCTACCAACGCAGGAGACACAGAAGATGTGGGTTCGATCCCTGGGTTGGGAAGATCCCCTGAAGTAGGAAAGAGCAATGCACTCCAGTATTCTTGCCTGGGAAATCCCGTGGGCAGAGGAGTCTGGCAGGCTACATTCCATGGGGTCACAAGAGTCAGACACAACTTAGTGACTAAACAACAACAGCCCAATAGTAACTGAAGAGTGTAGACATCACAAGACCTGTAACATTTAACAGGAAGCAAGCAAGCAAGAAATTCCCTAACTCTTTTTTTCCTCCATCCTAAAATCTGCAAGTACCTTTCACTGGCAGAACACAATGAAAAGATGAAGCCATTGAAGTCTGGAGGCTGTGGTCCAAAGGTTCAGGCTGGAGGAGCTCAGAGTAGGACAGAAAGTGAATCAGGGAGAGATGATAGGACAAAAGGAGAAGAGCAACTGTACTGAGACAATCTACTGTCCATCAAATGTTCTTTCTCTTGTCTTCAGCAGGATTCCACTTCAGTTTTAGTCAACAAACGAAGTCCATACCTACAAAGTGCAATGGGAGAATGAGATCCCACCCTTTTCAGGAGACTATTTGTCAAGTCTCCAAATATGCTTAGTTTTAACTTATCTAGCTTTGATTAACATGAAATCATGATTTTCTTTTTCTTTTTTATGTCTCCCTTTTATGACTTTTCTGTATCCCAGTATTCTGTTTCCATCCCCCTATACTAGCTTATCCGAAATTATACTCTGTCTCTTTATATCAGATTGGCCAAAAAGTCTGTTCAGGTTTTTCTGTTACATCTTATGGAAAAACCCAAACAAACTTACTGGCCAACCCAATATATATATCAATATCAGATAGCATTATAACCATAGAGTTATCTTCACAAGGTTTATTTGTAATGGGCACCAACATTTGAAACTAATGCCAAGAGATGTTAAGGTGAACAATCTTGTTTCACCAGTGGGTGAGAAACCATCATATTTGGAGATGAAACATGATATGGATGGACCAGGTCTGCCACAGTAATAGCACAAGAGCCTTGTCTGCCAAACATTCCATCTCCATCAACCAGGACATATTCGTGAGAGGGAAAAGCACAGGCAAAAATCTGAATCAATGAGCAGGAGCACCTTCCACAACTTAGAGGACAAGAGGAGGCTTAGATGTGAAGCAATGGCCCTGAGGGCAGACAACTTCCAAATAGGGAAATGGCAGCAACACAAGAAGTAGGACCCTCACCAGCTCCCAGGTACCAGCAAGTTCTCCGAAAGCTACCTGGTGGTAGCCCACGATGAAAGGAGACCTTGCACAGTTATGTACTCTTCTTCAAAAAAAATGGAGGAAATACCTAGCATTTATAAGTTGTAAGACATATACATGCTAGCCCACATAAAGCATTAAACCTACAGCAAGTATCTAAAAGACATTAGTTTCCCTCTCTTCTTTTGAATGTTTAAAACAATTCTACTTCCCCTACTGCATAATTTTGATAAACTCAAATAGGGACCAAGCATGGTTTCCTCTGAATCAGAGGGGAAATTAATTTAGACTCTGCATTTCTCATGTTTATGTTTGTCGTTTCAAAGTTCCCTTTTGTTGCTAACCCAACACATGTCATAAAAATAATTAAAGGGGAAAAAATATGCTCACTTAAAAAGAAAACAAAGCTCACAATATATTTCCGTGAATGGAAAACCCACCAAGGGGCTGAATTTCTTAGCAGAGAGAGAAAGGAAAGATCTAGAAGGAAGGAGTGGGGGGAAGCAAAGAGAAGCAGAGATTTTTACAAATCTTGTGAGCATGTCATTTTATAAGCCAATGTGAAGACAAGAATAAAGCGCTATTATGGCAATCTTCAGTCTGTTTTGCTATTTTGATTGCTGTGAGTGTGTTGGGGAATGGCACCCACTTTCTGAAATGGCATGTATTTATGTACTGATAAATAAAGCAGCAGGCAAACCAGAAAACCTCAAAACAAACAGGGTGTTTCTCTGCAGAGTAAGGTCTGTGACGCCATTATAGCAGATGTGGGGCCTTGTGTTAGCATATTCCCACCAAGGGCAGAGTGTGACCATCATCAGGTTATACAGACTGGGTATCAGTTTCTTTCAACTACTCTAACAAACTACAAAAAAGAATATTTGCAATAATAACTACTTCGTGGCATTAAGCAACACAGATTTATTATCTAACAGTTCTGGAGGTCAGAAGTCCCAAATGGGTCAGCAGAAGTACGTTTCTTCTGGAGACTTTAGGGGAGTCTTCCTGCCATTTCCAGGTTTTAGGGTCTGCCTACATTGCTTGCCTTATGGCCCTGCACCACTCTAACCTCTGCTTCTGTCACCACATTGCATTGTCTTACTCTGGCCCCCTTGTTTACCTTCCTAAGGGAGCTTTGTGATTGCAAACACATCTGGATAATCCAGGATAATTTCCTCATCTCAAGGTCCTTCATTTGATCACAACCATAAAGTCCCCTTTTCCACGTGAGGTCATTTATTCACAAGTTTCAAGCAGGAAGACATAGAAATGTTTGGAGGCCATTATTCAATCCACCACAAGCTATTTCTCCAAAGGTTCATTTATCATCCGTGCTTCTGATACAGTGCAGTGATGAGAAGCAGAGCATTACGGTCAGAATTCCTTGGCAAAAAGTCTGCCTCCACCCATCACCAGCTAGATGCCCTTGAGTAAGCTACACAGTCTTTGTGAGGATAATACAGTAACTACTTCTCAGATTGCTACAAGCATTAAATAACAACAACAAAAAGGCTGGCACAGAGTTTGGGTCTCAGTGCCTAACTGAAGTTAGCTATTATTATCATTATTGTTACTGCTTTATTGTAATAATTAAACTATAAAGAGGAATAAACATTTGTATGACTCAAAGAGTCAAGATCAGGGAGAAATCATTTATTTATGTATTACGGCATAGTTACTTTTGGAACCCACTGAAAGTTTATCAAGACTTAGAAATTCAGATATTAGTTTTGCAAGCCATGAAACAACCCCATTTTCACTGATGCTTCTATAGAAAAAATTCATTCATCCATCCACACAATGGTTCCTTATTGAGGCAATGTAGTTTCTGAGCCTTCAGCATAACTTTGTTTTATATATTTAAAAATCATTTATTTATTCATTCATTAGTACTTTTGGACTTCCCTGATGGCTCAGACGGTAAAGCGTCTGCCTACAATGTGCGAGACCCAGGTTCAATCCCTGGATATTCTTGCTTGGAATACCCAGTATTCTTGCTTGGAAAATCCCATGGATGGAGAAGCCTGGTAGGCTACGGTCCATGGGGCTGCAAGGAGTCGGACGTGACTGAGTGACTTCACTTTCTTTCTTTCTAGTACTTGTATTGACCTTGGAGAATTTTCTGAAAGAAGAGGCAAACCAACAAAATAACTCCATGCACACAGCAAAACAGCAACATTCTGCATACTTATCCACTCAGCAAACCTTATGAAACACCTCTGTTCCAAGTCCTCTCAGCAGACAAACTCATTAATGAGGCAAAGAGGGAGAAAAAGCACAGCCCTTTACCTAAAAGCCCAGAGTTTTGCCAAGGAGACACATATACACACATACTCAACTGTCCACAAGGTGCAGCAACAGTTTTCCCTTCCAATAGTCTGCTTTCTCCTATCTACTCACCCTAAGCTTGCATAGAACTCTAAGACTCTGAGGTGAAATAGAAAGCAAACTGTTTTTCTCTTGCATCCTTTCAGATGCTTGCAGTTACCCAAAACACGTCATAGAAAGATGCCCAGAGTTTCCAGTGAAAAGGTAGAGATGGCGCTTTTCCCTTAATTGAAGAACTTTAGTGCTAAAAAAAAATGCTGAGGACACACTTGTGAAAAGGTGCACAATGCTGTCAGGCAGCTGAGGTCAGCAGTAAGCCCCTGGCAGCTCTACTGAAGAAAAAGGTTTATACCCTGCTCATCAGATCGATTTTGCCTGGGTCACATAGTTTTGAATTCCTTGAAATTCCACTGAGCTTTACTCTCTGACATCAGGGTTGGCAAAAGTGTAGCTGAGGGCTCAGAGGCAGATGCTGCCCCCTCTCCTGCTACATGTCTTGGCTCAAGATGTCCACACCAGCAGATAAAGCTGGGGAACTCTTTGGACATTTGGTTAGGATCAGAGTCATGGAAGAATAGGGCTAGAAAGGAACTTAGCAATCAACAGTCCACAATCTTTGTCTACTAATGAAATTTACAGTCACTGGTTGGCCTAAGTGGTACAGCCAGGATACACTAAGACTGTGTGCTTAGTTGCTCAGTCACCCCCAACTCTTTGCAATCCCGTGGACTGCAGCCCTCCAGGCTCCTCTGTCCATGGGGATTCTCCAGGCAAGAATACTGGAGTGGGTTGCCACGCCCTCCTCCAGGAGATCTTCCCAACTCAGGGTTTGAACCCAGGTCTCCCACATTGCAGGTGGATTATTTACCATCTGAGTCACCACGGAAGCCCATGCTAAGACTAGTACTCAGGTTTATGAATCTGCTGATCTTCATTTCTGACTTTCTCCTCTCTATGTTCTGCATCATCAGTTAATTGGAAGTCCTAGATTTATTCCAATATGATGATCTTTTTAATGGCCTCCCATTTTGAATTATTCATATCAATTTTTCACTGGATGAAGATAATGGAAGTGCAAATAGGCTCCTTTGAAGGGCGAAAAATTCTTCCCTGAATTAACAAAATATCTTCCCTTTTCTGTCATGTGTAGACTGTGGCTGTCTCCTGGACTGAGAATCTTTTCTAACCTGAAGGTACATGGCCTAGAGCACGGGTTCTTAAAAGATTTTCCCCAGGCCAGCAGCATCAGCACTACCTGGAAACTTGTCAGAAATGCCAATTCTTAGGTTCATTCAGTTCTACTGAATCAGAAACTCTGGTGTGGGGAACAGCCATCTGTGTAGTAACAAGTCGCCCCTGCCATGTGATTATGATGGGCATTAATAGTTAAGAGCCAGAAGCCAAGAGAAAGCAGTGTTTTCACAGGTAGAATTGAACTCTGTCATGGAAATGGCCAATGAACCTGTATGTAGTTACAATAGAACCATGTAAAAAAATGTGAGCAATTCTTTCTCAAGGAGCAATTGTTGCTATTTAGCTGCTAAGTTATATCCCACTCTTTTGCAGCCCCATGGACTGTAGCCCATCAGGCTCCTCTGTCCATGGGATTTCTCATGCAAGAATACTGGCATGGGTTGCTATTTCTTTCTCCAGGGGATTACTCACAGACAAAATCAGAACTATATATGCAAAATGTATATGTGTGAAATGTAGCATTTAGCAAAATCCTGACTAGATTTCTTTTTCATGACAGACTTACTGAGCCACTAACAGTACCAGCAAGCATACTATATGGTTTGGAACTTTAAAAAAATATATAAAACATTTGGTTTATTAATTTTGAAACTAATTAAGGTATAAAAATATAGTATCCTGAATTGTATAAGAGGAAAAAAGAAGCTCATAAACACCAGATTGGGGACAAAGGCTGTAAGAATATCAGATATCACATTTTCACACCACCCCCTCTCACTATCAAATCCCCAGCAGGGTACTACAGAAAAATTGCCTGTCGACAGACTGAAATGAATTGTACATGATTATTGGTACTATTCCTTTGAAATTTAATTTACAATAAATGCAGAAAGAACCAAGGGAGGGGGTAGAATGGGAACAGAAAATGGTCATGTACATTAGAAAAATTAAAAGCTGCAGCTTCCATAAAGGAATTATTCATAGTATCATCCTTCATGACAGAAATGCCTCTGGTCAGAGCTTTTACTTAACACATGATTTTAGCGACTCTTCAGGAGGGAAGATATGAGCTGCTGTCCCATCCCCACTACAAGCTCAGGCTTAGGCTCAGGGCAAGTGGCCAGGCCTTCTCAGCGTCAACCAGTATCTCTTGGCTTATCATTCACCTCCAAAGGAATCCCTGTAAAGCAGTATGAAAGTCTCACTGCAAATTATGATACATTTATTTTTCTCCTACTTCTCAGCAATGTGATCGGCAGATACTGTTGGTTGTCCACCCAACAGTCATTTCCTCTTTATTCTTTGCTAATGAATCATGATTTTGTGCATATTGTAAGGAAAAATCGAAAGGTCTTTAAGTGGACCAAAAGACTAGAAAATGCCTTCAGTTGAAAATTGGGTATTGATTGAAACTCACTCTCTCAAAGGTATCTGACTTTACGTTATTTGTGCTTTTCATTGTTTTCTACAGCTGTGTAGAGATAGAAGTTAACTTGTATAAAACTGGTGTAAAACAAGTATTTCTTGTCTCTAGATATGTAAATTCTGTTCCATAACGGTCAATTGACTTTCTTCCTCTCCAGTGCAGGAAAACAGTTTTGAAGTGATTAAATAAACGCATTTCAGAAATCATGAGATCGTAAATATTTGTCTTGGTTTTTGGATTCTCTTTGGAACTGTCTATAACTTCTTTTATGACCAACCTAGACAGCATATTGAAAAGCAGAGACATTACTTTGCCAACAAAGGTTCGTCTAGTCAAGGCTATTGTTTTTCCTGTAGTCACCTATGGATGTGACAGTTGGACTGTGAAGAAAGCTGAGCACCGAAGAATTGATGCTTTTGAACTGTGGTGTTGGAGAAGACTCTTGAGAGTCCCTTGGACTGCAAGGAGACCCAACCAGTCCATCCTAAAGGAGATCAGTCCTGGGTGTTATTGGAAGGACTGATGCTAAAGCTGAAACTCTAAAACTTTGGCCACCTCACGCAAAGAGTTGACTCATTGGAAAAGACTCTAATGCTGGGAGGGATTGGGGGCAGGAGGAGAAGGGGACGACAGAAGATGAGATGGCTGGATGGCATCATTGACTCAATGGATGTGAGTTTGAGTGAACTCCAGGAGTTGGTGATGGACAGGGAGGCCTGGCGTGCTGCAGTTCATGGGGTGGCAAAGACTTGGACACGACTGAGCGACTGAACTGAACTGATAACTTCTTTTATAGTTCTCTTCTTAATTAATTAATTTAATTAAATCCTTGACACCTGTTAATTTCATATCCTTATGAGAGTCATGATTAACCTTTAAAAAACAATTGAGTCCATTTGCTGTTCACTGGAAACTATCACAGCATTGTTTATCAATCAACTATACCCCAATATAAAAAAATAGTTAAAAAAATTATTATCCTTGAGCAATGCATTCTGCAACAGTATATCCAGGAAACATGGGTCCCTTTTGAATTTTAGGAGATAAACCATGATGAATATGATCTAATCATGATAATGAAAACCTTTTTCCCCTTTGCCTCTGATTGGTTTGGAGATGTGGTCACATTCTAGTTAATGAGAAATAAGGGAGGAGGTTTTGAGAGAAGTTTACCTCTTTGACAAATAAAGGGGAGTGAGGGCTAGAAGCAGGGAGTGGGAAATGATCCTTCTCTCTTTTCTTTACCTATTTTCTTGTGAGAGCAGATGCTAGCAAGTTATAGATGCTATCTTGCAATAATAGTGAGGGGAAACCATAGAGGATCTCAGAGAAGCCATCTTTGAGCACTGACACCATTTATCCAGCCTTTGAACCAATCAATCAACTCAGTGACTGCTGCCTGCATAGCTGTTACATGAGGTAGTAATTTCTCAGTATTTAAGCCATTTCACTTCATAATTTAGGTACAAGAAACTATAAACATTCTAATAAATACAGAAAGAAAAAAGTGCCCAAGAGATCTGACATGGAGTGAGAGGTTCTATAGTAAGCCATGTGTACCATGGTGGAAATGGTGGGCAGAAAAGGGTGCTTGTGGTGAGCTGGGCAAGGGGTGGGTATTGGGGGACAATATAGTATGGTGGGATGTGATATGAAGTAGGAGTGGTGGTGGAAAAATTGCAGTGGAGTAGCAATTAACACGGAGAAGGCAGTGGCACCCCACTCCAGTACTCTTGCCTGGAAAATCCCATGGATGGAGGAGCCTGGTAGGCTGCGGTCCATGTGGTTGCTAAGAGTCAGGCACGACTGAGCGACTTCACTTTCACTTTTCATCTTCATGCATTAGAGAAGGAAATGGCAACCCACTCCAGTGTTCTTGCCTGGAGAATCCCAGGGACGGGGGAGCCTGATGGGCTGCTGTCTCTGGGGTCGCACAGAGTCAGACATGACTGAAGCGACAGCAGCAGCAGCAGCAATTAACAAAGAAATGTTATTCATCTGTCAACTATTGCAGCTAAACCACTCCTAGTCCCTCTGGTCTCACATCTCTATGTTAGATCACATAACAGCAAAGCTAGACTAGTGTGCAGATCTCCTATCCTCCATTAGACATTTTCCTTAACTGTAAATGGCAATTAGATACGCCACATTGGCAGTGATCCATGCACAATCATCATCTTTATCATTCCCATTTATTAATTGTTCAACTATATCCATAAATTTGATAAACATAATATTATTTAATCTATACAGCAACACCATGATTGGATGTGGTGGACTGCTGTAGTTCCAATTTGTTTTTATCTCCTTGTATCCATGGCTTTGGATAGTCAACTGTTATGTGACTCGGCTTGGCTAATAGGACTTGTATTAGTTGATGGGATAATAACATAACAAACAGAGTCTTACAAAGCATTACAAAAATTCTAAGCATTGTAGCTTGCCCTATCTTGATGCTTCTGGGAATCTTAAGATTGCCACTTTGGTGATGCCAAAGGACAGACAGAACCTAGCCTTCAATCACTACTTTGCAGATAGTCACCCAATGAATAGGAAAGCCCCTTTTGGACTTCATGAAAACAAGAATTTAAAAATCTTAATGAAAAGAAGCTTTCTGAAAGCTTCTATTCTCTAAAAATTTTCTGGTGTATCTGCTATATCAGCAAACTTTACCTTAACTAACACACTAATGTATATTTGTCTGCTATAGTTCTTCTATATCATATGCCCCTTTCTCCAATATAGGTATGTCTGATTGTACTCAACCACTGAGATACAACTTTATTCACTATTCCCTTCCCGACGCTTTCACTTAGCACTGTTCTCCTGAAATACTCTAATGCTTTATCTATGCTTCTTAAGACGTGTGCCATGTTCTATCGATATTTATGTTACCGATACACTTCTAAATTTAAAAACACTAAAACGCATACAACTCTGTGGCATGAACCTTGTCTTACTCTTCTATTTCCCCCACAGATTCAACACAGAGCCTTACACTGAGCAGACATGTAACATGCTTCATCAAATGAGGATCTGTACTCTCTACACTGATGTTTCAGACCTCAAATACACCTAGTTTCATCTTTCTAGGCAAAATATTGATTTGTTTAATTTTATTCAATTTTCAGTCTTCTCTCTTTTTTTGCATTTTCTTCTCTATATTAATTTTCCATGGCCAGTCTTTAAATTCTTTACAGTGCCATTTGATCTCTCCTGCAGGCTCATGTTCAGAATGACCCCAGGTCCAACATGCCCCCTGTGGTTCTCCCACTCATTTACTGGGCAACACTAACCACTGGGATTTTGATGGGTCTTATAAGTGATAATACAGTGATTGCATCTTTTTCCTCAAAACCCAAAAGATTTGTCATTGTGGAAAAAGTTAAATCATCTATTTCTGGCTGATGAAGTATAAATTAAGAGTTATAGAACAGAACTCATTCTGAGGGTTGGCTTCATCTACTTCATTTGGGCCACAAAGCCCTAATGGGAGTCATTTGAGGTTGGAAAAGCTAAATGTAATAGGTCCAGGATTTCCTGAATTACACTGAAGACTCTAACATTTAGAAAAAGAACCCAGAGCATTAAATCTGCTAGGATAAGGAAGACAAATTTCTTTAAAGGATTTCATTTTTCTTTTTTTCCTTTTAATCCCTTAAATGGAAATGAATTTAAGATAGTCTGTACCCAGTGGAAATTGGGTATTAGTTTTTTTTTGTTTTTTGTTTTTTAACAATTTATGTATCTAAGCCTTGCAAAAACATTCTGATTTTAGATGTTAGGAACAATAAGCAAAAAAAATGAACTCTTTATTCCTATATAATACATAAATCCCATAGAAAATTCCAATTTTGACGTGAAATATAGAGGGATTGTTTCTCATTTTTGTGCCCTCTCTTCCAAATCCCCTGTCACATTCTACCAGGGACTGGGACACCATGGGGTGGGAGAATAGGTGACTGCCCACAGGCCATAAGAAACAATGAAATAGTGCAGTCAGATATGGTGAAGAGTAGGTGGAAAGAAAGGCTGAATGCTGATAAAGAGTTCAGTGAGAGGCAGACAATGCTCAGTGGAACTATTAGATAAATGGAAAGGGAATGCAGAATAGCGATTAGGAAATAGTTCCATGGTTATGGGAGAAAAGTCCCAGAGCCTTCAGCTAAACCATATGCAGCAGAGAAAGGAAAAGAGAAGCTAGAATACTGCTAGAGGAATACATTATCTATATCAAAGTGAGAGCAACCTCTGAAGGTTTTTGCAGGGAAAACCAAGTTCAGAAATCTTATCCTCTTTTTTTCCTTCTTGCCTGGTTTCTCTACCACCTCCCCCGCTTTCTCTAACAGCAATCAGTTCAATGCACTTATGTGATGAAGAATACACTGCGGTGAACCTGTCGCTGGACTTAATTGTAATTCCACCTCTGTTACTTAATTACCCTCTCAATGACCTTAGCCAATATTTTCATTTCTCTGGGTCTCAGTTCCCCAAGGGGTTTGTTTGGCTGATTTCTAGGTTCCTTCCTGATTCCTGGGTTCTCTGGTTCTCTTATTCTTGACTCCAAAGTCTTTTTCTATCCAAATTTACATTCCTTAGTGTCTCATTATCACAGGTGCAGTCCAAATGGATTTCTCAGATCTGCCGGTCCCCAAAACCTTAATAGAGGAAGCTGGCTTAGGAGGCAGGAATCAATGAAGACCCATTGTTTTAAGTGGCCTAAACTGAGGTGACTGGGATGAGTATTTTAGATGGTCCGACTCTCCCTTGGCGAGTCAAAGCCTCAGAAGACTTTAGGGTTGCCAAGGCACTGAAAATTTAAGAAGGCTAATACTTCTACGTGAAACTCAGAGCTGATGAATAATTCATCATTTTCAGGTGGCATATCTCAGAACCAGGTAGATATGGTGTTCCTATTTATGAGAAAAGAACATTTGTGGTCAGGGTGGCACAAGAAGAGGTTGGCTGTCAATCTCTTTAGAACAGGTTTCACCAGATGGAATTTTCCTGGTTCATTTACCATGGTTCACAGTGAGACTTGAAGTCTTGTAGGCTCAAAAATGTGATTTGATGACAAACCTAGAGTATATCTAAGTCTCTACGTGGATATTAATTAGGTTCCCAGAGTTTACTATAAAAACTTGGATGTGAGCTTCATTAATGTATAGGAAAGTATATATTCTGTCATGAAGGTAGCATGATTTACTGGTATATTACTTCCCACCAACTCACCAGTTGAGGTTGCTTGGTAAACAAAGAACTATAATTAAGGAATAAACTTAAGAAGAGTTCATCAACTAAAAAATGCCTGAGGTTCTACATTTCTAATAAGCTGCTGGACGATATTTTTCCTTTCAATACATTCCTAGCACTTATTCAATAATAATGCAATATCTTCGTATAGAAACATATGGTAAATAGAACTTATCATGGTGATTATTTTGTAATGTACAGAAATATCAAATCACTATGTTGGGCACCAGTGTCATAGGTCAATTATACTTCCAAAAATCATGCAACCAACCAACCAAACTCAGAGAGATCAGATTTGTGGTTACCAGAGGTTGGATGTGGGAGGACAGGGAACTGGATGAAGGTAGTCAAATGTATAAATTGCCTGAAATTAAAAGACCCTTGCTTCTTGGAAGAAAAGCTATGACAAACCTAGACAGTGTATTAAAAAGCAGAGACATCACTTTGCTGACAAAGGTCCATAAAGTCAAAGCTAGGGTTTTTTCAGTAGTCATGTATAGATAGGAGATTTGGACCATAAAGAAGGCGGGGTGCCAAAGAATTAATGCTTTCAAACTGTGGTCCTGCAGAAGACTCTTGAGAGTCTCTTGGACAGTGGAGAGATCAAACCAGTCACTACTAAAGTAAATCAACCCTGAATATTCATTGGAAGAACTAATGCTGAAGCTGAAGCTCCAATACTCTGGCCACCTGATGAGAAGAGCCAACTTACTGGGAAAGACCCTGATGCTAGGAAAGATTGAGGGCAGGAAAAGAAGAGGGCAACAGAGGATGAGATGTTTGGATGGCATCACTGACTCAGTGGACATGAGTCTGAGCAAACTCTGGGAGACAGTGAAGGACAGGGAAGCCTGGCATGCTGCAGACCATGGAGTCGCAAAGAGTTGGATGAGACTTAGCAACTGAACAACAACAAAGGTAAATTAGTACTAGGGATGTAATGTACAAGGTAATAAATATATACAAGCCCCCTAAATGTTACATATAAAGTTAATAAATTAAATCCTAAGAGTTCTCACCACACAAATTTTTTTTCTTATATTTTATAAATATATGAGATGATGGATGTTAACTTACTGTGGTAATCATTTCATGATATGTATAAGTCAAATAATCATGCTGTACACTTCAAGCTTACACAGTGATGTATGCTGATTATTTCTCAGTAAAACTGGAAGAAACTATTTTCAAGTAAGTAATAGGAGAGGTGTATATTACGATGGTAAAAATCTCAACAGAGGTGCTCAGCTGACTTATGGGAAAGAGAAACTTAGAGAATGAACTTACACATATCATTCAGATCATTCTAATTTTAATACAGGATTTCATATGAACTTTATTACAATGTTGTGAAGTTGATACTGTTGTTGAGAGGAGAAATTTTTCCCCTAACTACTCTTGAATTCTTGTGGCTGGGTTAACAGTAAAATGAAAACAAGACAGATAAACAAGAGAGAAAAGAAACAAATCTCAATTCATGTACACAGAGGTCTCATGGAAATAGGACCCAGGAACTTGCCAAAACAATCAGCTTTTAGCTTTTAGACAAAGAAACAATAAATTTGTGAGGAATTGACGGGACAAAGAAACTTAGGCTTTGGATGCTTAATAAATGAAGAATCTAAACAGAGTTTGAGTTTGGGGTAGTAAGTTAAAGAAGAAATGAGGTTTGTTTCTACAGACTTCTCAGCTCCAAGTCTCTGATCTCTGGTGATAAGGGTATTCTAACTCCAGGTGCAGGGAGTGTATCATTCATAGGGAAAGATTTATATCCTGCTTTCAGGAGGACAGAGAAGAGTGTTAAAGGGTCCCTCTTGCTCTGGTTGTTGCTTAAGTACCTGGTCCACAACACTCTTAATCTCCATTTTAAAAGATAAGAAGATTGGTAGGATTCTATGCCAATGGGGATTTGAGAGCTTCTCAGGATACTGTCTATCAAACCTGATGTACAATTCACACACTCCCTTCTTCCTGGGCATTGCTGGCTTTGAAAATTCCCTTTCTTATATTTGTATGGTTAAACAATCCCTTTGCTTAGGTTCAGCCACGGTTCAAGTGTGTTGATACTAACAGTATTCAAATGGTTCAAGTGTGCTAATCAGTAAGAATATTCTCTCTATCCTGGGAATCGCTCTATATCATCTCTAAATCTTCAAGATGATTTCCTGTATCTCTGTCCTTATTCACTGAGTATTGATTTGATCACTCAAGGCACATTCATATTTCCATTCATATTTCATATTTTCTTTGGGACAACTCACTATATCTTCTACATACTGGATACTTTGGTCCCATTTAAATCAGTTGCTTATCTAAAGCAGGTTACTGATGGCAGAACTCCAAACAAATTCCTGTAATTCTCTTAGGGGTTATTATAACTTATCACAGCAATATTCATTATAATGACCATTTTATGCTTTTCCTTTGTAATAAGATCTTGTTACTGGGCTGAGGCTTTGCACTCAGTAAGAGAAGATTGGCTCTTAAGAATTGAAGTCATCAATAAGCTTGATCTTATGGTTTTGGAAACCTTGAGGTGACTTAGTTTAATTGGGAAAGAGATGCTGCTGACATAAATCCAAATAAACTTATGAGAGACAAATCATTAAAATAACCCAAGTGCTTATATTCACAAACAAAAGAATCTGGGGCTAAATAATTCTGCACTAAAAGGTAATAAACATATGAGAGAACTTGAAAAAAAAAGAAAATAACCACTTTTATTTTTATCTTTATTTCAATCTTATTTTCTATTTTTCAGTTGATTTCACCACCATTTTTTCCTTTAATAAGCTCACTTGCCAATTTTATCTTTTAGACAAGTTGTTTGTACTTTTTTTTTTTTAAGTGTCTTTATTAATCTTTCTTGTTTGGTATATAGAATCTGTATTGCAGCTGACTTCCAGATTACATTACTAAGAGTAATAAAATGGCATACATGTCTCTGGGCAAGTCTGTTTCTCTAGCAGACTAAATAAAAGTGAATAGTGTGATCATAATAATATGGTACGCTAGAGATAATAGAAAGGACATTTAGCTAGATGACCAGAGAACTAGATCATAACAAATTTTCCACTATGCAATTTTATTATAATGTGAGAGTCACTCAGCATGTATGTATCAACAGTATATACACCTTATATTATGTATTGGAGTGTGTGTGTGTGTGTAGCTTTTACCCTGACTATATCAAAGTCCCTTTCAGACTCTAAAATCAGAGTTACTTTTTCTTTAGGTTACTATTATGAACATATAATCACTATCAATATATATGCAAATATATATATACTACATACATTATCATACATAAAATTGAATCTAAAACTGCCTTGGAGTAGGTCATATCTAATGATCCAGGTAAAATTTGGATGAACAATGTTAAAGAGACAGACCAGCTGCCTTCAGACAGGATCATTTCCTTTGTGGTACAGAAGTCCAGTTTTATCAGTCAGACTTTTTCAGGCTCTTGGGACTGACTCATTCTCATCAAATAACACATGATTAATTTATACTGAGAAATTATGAATTCAGTGATTTAAAAAATCATACTTTCAAGAAGCTCAGAATAACCAGGCTACCACTCAGTGTATTCTCCTTTCCGTGAATGCCCAAATCTTCTGGGACTGTCGTGTGCTTGGCTCAGAGTCAAGGGAGCTCAATGATTTTAAACCTTCAAGATTTGAAGGCCAGACACATCGATTTTCAGGTAAAGGTTAGATGGATGCTTGTATTAGGTGGACAAAGTGCTCTTCTTTGGACAGGATCAGAAACAGCCTTATCCTTCCTCCCTATTTCCCCCTTTTCCAGTTCCCACAAAGACTACTACCCTTTAGTTACCACAGCATTGCCATTTCCAGCTGGCAGAAAACAGTATTACTACTTAGGTTAACTCCTTATGAAATACAAATTTAGTCCTGGGGACAACATGCTGGCCATCCTAGTCTGTGAGTCTTCTCAGCAAAACAGCTAGAAATCTGAGAGTAAGGCACTTCTGTGTGTGACCCATGCACCTCATCACATGTGTTCCTCTCTCTCTGAGAGGCTCAGCTTTTCCTGATCCTTCCCCTAAGTTCAGAGAGGACCTCAGAGAAGTTGCATATATACCTGCCACAGCCTTGAGTAAATGTGGACTAAAATAACCTGCCCCTAGTCTCAACCTGAAATAATTTGAGGAAACATACTTCGCAAAATTCTTCAGAAACACGTGATGACTTCAGTCCCAAGTCTCCAAGGATCTTGGAGAAACGGAGTTTCAAAGCATCGGGCTTACTACTGATACTCCCCAGGAGATGCCTTGGGGAAACAGTGAACTTGTACTTGGAGGGTCCTGGCTTACAGAAAATGCTGACTGGGTGTGCATGGGCTCCAGGTTTGCCATGAGGTAGAAGGAGCATCTCCCAAGATCTATTTGTGAACCACTCTGTTGAGATTCATTCACTGCTGTGTTGGAGACCTAAAGGATTCTCAGCAGCACTTAGAATCAAGTGGCATTGAAAACACCCTCAGGATCTTTGGTCAGAAAGTGAACTTTATCTTTGATTCCAGAGGGTGGTTATTCATCAGTGCTGCTGAGCTAATTCTCTCTTGCTGCCTGAAAAGGCAGAGATGAGACTGTGGGGTCCAGAATTCCACATGCGAAGAAGCTACTTCCCCAAAAAGGACAGATTGTATTGTCACTTTATAGTCACCACAACAGCTGGAGACAAAAAGTTAGACCATCCTCATATTCTTCCAGAAATATCTTTAATATCAACCTATTTGGAAGTTGTCCATGAATCTGTTGACTTCTTCCAACCTCTCCAGATTCATCTCTTATCATTTTCCATATAGTCATGCTCATTTTTATCATCAGTCACAATGTTAGTATCTCCTGAAGATTCCATGCTATGTTTTTCTTTTCTTATTGGGGTATAGTTGTTTTATAATACTGTGTTAGTTTCTGCTGTACAATGAAGTGACCCATCTAGGTCACCACAGAGCACTGAGTTGGGCTCCCTGTGCTATACAGCAGGTTCCAAATAGCTATCTATTTTGCACATGGCTGCTAAGTCACTTCAGTCATGTCCGACTCTGTGCGACCCCATAGACGGCAGCCCACCAGGCTTCCCCATCCCTGGGATTCTCCATGCAAGAACACATTTCCTTCTCCAGTGCATGAAAGTGAAAAGTGAAAGTGAAGTCGTTCAGTCGTGTCCAACTCTCTGCGACCCCATGGACTGCTGCCTACCAGGCTCCTCCGTCCATGGGATTTTCCAGGCAGAGTACTGGAGTGGGGTGCCATTGCCTTCTCCATTGCACATGGCAGTATGTGTCAATCCCAATCTCCCAGCTCATCCCACCACCCTTCCCCGCTGCCACACCCACACATCTGTTTTCTACATCTGCGTCTCTATTCCTGCCCTGCAAATAGGTCCATCTGTATCATTTTTTTAGATCCCACATATATGCATTACTTTACAATATTTGTTTTTCTCTTTCTAACTTATTTTAGTCTGCATGAGACTCTCTAGGTCCATCCAAGTCTCTACAAATGACCCAATTCTGTTCCTTTCTATGACTTAAGATGTGGTACATATGCTCAGTGGAATATTACTCAGCCTCCCTGGTGGCTCAGCAGTAAAGAATCTGCCTGCAATTCAGGAGACAGAGGTTAGAGCCCTGAGTTGGGAAGATCCCCTGGAGAAGGAAATAGCAACCCACTCCAATACTTTTGCCTGGGAAATCTCATGGACATGGAAGCCTGGTGAGCTACAGTCCATAGGGTCACAAAAGAGCTAGACACAATTAGCAACAACAATAAATGCTATGCTTTTCTATGTAGCATTTATCACTACTTGATAGAATACATATATCAAAACATATTGGTTTTTTTTTTTTTTCTCATCTCTGGCTCTTCCAACTAGAGTGTAAATTTCACAAACACAGGGACTTGTCTTAACCATCTAGAACAGTACTGGTAGATAGTCAGCATTCAACAGTTATTTATTGAAACAAACAATGAATGAATCTCAATTTTGTGTTCAACGCCCTGATCGGAATCAGCAGTTCCTGAACCTGGGTATCCTTCAGAATTCTTGACAGGAACTTAAAAATATATCAGATTCCAGGGCTCTACCCCAGATCTACTTACTCAAAAAACAGAGGGAGGAAGACTATTGAGGAATCTGCGTTTGTCATAAGCCTGCTGGTGCCTCTCGTGTGCAGTCAGGCCTGGGAACCAATGATATAGGTGCCCCAGTTTCAGGAACACAGGGGGAAATATGAGGGAGTGTGGTTAGTAGGTGAATGTTGAAATCAGCCTATGTTTGACTCCTAGCTTTGTCATTTCCTTATTGTTATAGATTACTAAAATTTCTGAGCCTTTCAACTTTCTCATACTTAAAATGGGTATCATACCAGTATCATAAAATGCCAAAATCTTCAGTTTCCTGTGGCATGGTAGAATCAGAAAAACAGCTCAGCTTTCCCATGGGGACATCACCTGGGGTGCAGACGCAGGAATAGGACAGCAGAGCATTAGCACCAGCACTTCTGTAAAGTCCAAAAGCATCAGCCCAGGGCTGGGGCAAGATTTTTCCTGAAACCCTCTGTTTAGCAACATGAGAACTATGATATAGTGGCCATACGGCTTCCCACTAATGACAGGGAGGGGCAGGCAATGTATGAGAATATGGAGCTGGAACTGACATCCACAGTTCAGCTATGTGGATGACCCTTCTTCAACCATTTCAAGACTGCAGAGTAAGATCCTCTCACACGCTTGCCCATGGCTGTGTTACTTAAGTTGAAACATAATACAGGAAATGAACATTGCTTCAAGCTTAACTCACAATTCCAACATCATTATCTTTCTCTCTAGTTGGAACCTCAGGAAGCATTTTGCTTTTTATTCCTACTTGATGGAAAGTCTCTGAAACCTGCTCAGCAAATTATTAGAGGCATGATACCCCTGTTTAGCCAGTAATGGTAACAGTGCTAACTGTAACTAATGCATTTGGTATTATTGAGTACAGTACCAGTGTCATTCCATACTGATCCTCATGTTCTTTTCTATTAAAATTCCATTAGATTTCCATGTGTCGAGCCTTAGTGCAATTTCACAGGTAGACATATTATATTTATTTATTTGCATATACTGAGTAAAAAAGTCTGGACTGTTTCCTGTTTTTTTCCTCATTATTAATCTTGTAATGTTAATATCACATTTATATGTGTACAGTGAAATCTGAGCTATTTCTGGTTCATTGACTTTCCTAGAGAATTGGGGGGAGGGTGAGGGAGTCCCTTTTTTAAAATTTATTTATTTATTTTAATTGGAGGCTAATTACTTTACAATATTGTAGTGGTTTTTGCCATACATTGACATGAATCCGCCACAGGTGTACATGTGCTCCCCATCCTGAATCCCCTCCCACCTCTCTCCCCATCCCATCCCTCAGGATCATCCCAGTGCACCAGCCCTGAGCACCCTGTCTCAGGGCTGGCAATCTATTTCACATATGGTAATATACATGTTTCAATGCTATTCTCTCAAATCATCCCACCCTTGCTTTCTCCCACAGAGTCCAAAAGTCTGTTCTTTACATCTGTGTCTCTTTTGCTGTCTTGCATATAGGGTCATCATTATCATCTTTCTAAATTCCACATACATGCATTAATATACTGTATTGGTGTTTTTCTTTCTGATTTACTTCGCTCTGTATAATAGGCTCCAGTTTCATCCACCTCATTAGAACTGATTCAAATGTATTCTTTTTAATGGCTGAGTAATACTCCATTGTGTATATGTACCACAGCTTTCTTATCCATTTGTCTGCTGACGGACATCTAGGTTGCTTCCACGTCCAAGCTATTGTAAACAGTGCTGCAATGAACATTGGGGTACAGGTGTCTCCTTCAATTCTGGTTTTCTTGGTGTGTATGCCCAGCAGTGGGATTGCTGGGTTGTATGGCAGTTCTATTTCCACTTTTTTAAGGAATCTCCACGGTGTTCTCCATAGTAGCTGTACTAGTTTGCATTCCCAAAACAGTGTAAGAGGGTTCCCTTTTCTCCACACCCTCTCCAGCATTTGTTTATAGACTTTTTGATAGCAGCCATTCTGACTGATGTGAGATGGTACCTCACTGTGGTTTTGATTTGCATTTCTCTGATAACGAGTGATGTTGAGAACAAACTGATTGAGTGTGTCCTGTCCTGTCACTCACAAAGTAGACTCCAGCGGTGCATCAGTTACAGCGTGGTCATTTTTTTTAAGCAAATGCATCAACTGTATCTGGATGGTTTGTCTTTTCTCCCACTTCAGTAAAACTCAACTGCACAGGGGCACTGAGAGATTTAATCTGAATTTTTTTTAAAGTGTGTCTGGATGAAAAATTACTACAGATCAGAAGAATACCATTTCCAGTGACCCAGTTTGAGATCAGCAATTAATTAACTATGCATAGAAATGTCACTTAGAGAAAAGTCTTTGTCAATATGCTGAAATTTCTCATAGATTTGTGATTAACTTCTAATTATAGACTAATTGCCTTCTCCGTTATCATCGAGGATCTTGAGTGTTGACGCGGAATCTATAAACCATACCAAGGAGACAAGTGTGGATGTAATACACTCCTGTGTTGCCTAATGTGATTCCTTCACATGTGAACAAAGATAAAAGTAGGAAAATGGTCCCTGTGCTACTTCAGGAGTAAGATTGGCCGCTTGAGAATCCTGGTGTGAAAATACAGTGACGGGATTTCTAGCAACAAGGAAAACTATGCTGGTGCATTTTCTGATTTTACTTCAAGGAGAAGTTTAGGATGATTGGTAAGAGGGAGAAAAATGGGTTTGTTTCTAGATAGGCAGTTTTGAGATGAATCACTGACGCAACTGGCTTGGAGGTGTGGGTGTGTGTGTGTGAGACAGAGACACAGAACAGAGAGACAGTGCCCATGTGTGTTTGAGAGTTTGTCTGGCAGTGAAAGAGAGAGAATCCTTGTTTCCTCAGAAAATGAAATGCAAGTTTCAATAGAACAGAAGACAATGTTATCGCTACTGAGGGAAGGATTCAATCATATTTGGTGGCTGCTTTCTAGTTACCTGCATGCTACCTTGATAGATCTAATCTCAGCACTCTACAGACATGCTTCCTTTTCTATAGCAAATAATATCATCATCCCCTTCTCACTGGTCTCAAGTTTTATTACCAAGATAAACCTGAAAGTCACTTCTTATTTCATTTAAATCAACTAGAAAGACAAAGTACCCAGTCAGGTTGTGTTTGATCCAAGAAAGCAAAAAGCCTTCCACTCCCTTGGGTCTCATAGCAATGTACTGAAAATTTCTGGGAAAGGGAGGAGTCAGGTGCCATCCATCAAAATACAAGTCTCCCTGACAGCAGGCTTTTCTGAAGTCTACTTCCTGTGCTATAGTATGTGCACCACCCAGAGCAGTGCCCTGTTCTTTAGATGTTCAATAAATATTTTTGGAATAAACATTCTGTTCTGTTTTTTCTGTCTGATGTTTCTGTTGAGTTCTGTTTTGTAAGGAACACTCTACAGCAACATTTTTATGTCCTCCTCCTCTCTCTCTCTCACCAAACCTCTCCCTGCCACACACACTCCCAGCTGTTATGTACAAGAATTATTCTATAGCTTTGTTTGTCCAGAACCCACACTCATTTTTTTTTCTGCATTTTTGAGAGGAAAATATATGATACAAAAAGAGTGATTATCATAATGATCTATTGAGAAATCCCCAAAGGGAGCATTAAAAGAATCCCATCTAAGAAAGAAACCTATAGTCTCTTTCTCTGGATGGTCATTATTTACTCTGTTAAAAATACCACAGGTATAAAATTTCCCTGATTGTTTTGAAACCAAAATCTTCTTGATGATGGGAGCAGGGGACAACCTTGGGTTTTTACCACTTAAATATTCTGATATACTACCAACTCTTTCATCCCTTCTCTATTTTTCCAGCAATTATGAACCCATTAGATGAACATTTTGTAAATCTTCAAGGGAAATATAGCTGCATAATGTACCTGATAATGGCATGAAGCCTCTTTCTCAGGCTAATCTTAGAGCTTCCTTATTTCTCCCCATTAATTGTTTACAGGTGTTATTTCTACAGGTAAGGAAGAGCAGAAAACTTTCCATTATAAGATACACAGTGGGAGCATTTGGAGGTATAAAATGCTTCTTCTATGAGACTATTAATGATTACAACCAATGAGTCTCTAGAATCATTGTTTAAGAGATAGAATGCATAGTTTATTGTGAGCCTAAACGAAAGATCCATATTTCTTGGCTTTCTAATGCAAATAGATGGGTGAAAAGTGGAAACAGGGGCAAATTTTATTTTACTGGGCTCCAAAATCACTGCAAACAGTGACTGCAGACATGAAATTATAAGACATTTTCTCCTTGGAAGAAAAGCTATGACAAACCTAGGCAGCATATTGAAAAGCAGAAACATCACTTTGCTGACAAAGGTCCATATAGTCAAAGCTATGGTCTTTCCAGGAGTCATGTATAGATATGAGAGTTGGACCATAAAGAAAGCTGAGTACTGAAGAATAGATGCTTTCAAACTGCAGTCCTGGAGAAGACTCTTCAGAGTCCCTTGGACTGCAAGGAGATGCAACCAGTCAATCCTAAAGGAAATCAGTCATGAATATTCATTGGAAGGACTGATGCTGAAGCTGAAGCTCTAATACTTTGGCTACCTGATGTGAAGAGCCAACTCACTGGAAAAGACCCTGATGCTGGGAAATACTGAGGGCAGGAGGAGAAGGGGTGACAAAGGATGAGATGGTTAGACAGTTTCACCAACTCAGTGGACATGAATTTTAACAAACACCAGGAGATAGTGAAGGACAGGGAAGCCTGCTGTGCTACAGTCCATGGGGTCGCAAAGAGTCACACACGACTTAGTGACTGAACTAATGCAGGTAAATTATATACTCCCTACTTAAGTTAAATAGAATAAATCAAGCCTTTTGCCAGGTGAACCATATACAAAGTTGATAAAGTTGTCACATATCACATTGCACTTCTGATCTGGACTTCTCTTCCTCCCTGAGTTGACCCATGTAAGTTGGCTCACAGAGACAAACTCACAAGAGACATTTTATTGGGAGAATTCTAACTTCCTCTAGTCTGACACTTGGAGCCTCTGTCCCTCACATCTTCCTTCTGTTGGAAAATCCCACAGGAAGCCCAATTACAACAATAAGGCTGCTTAGTAAGCATGAAGTCAGCTTAAGGGAAGCTAGTTATCTAATTCATATGAGACAAGCATTTCATGTTTTCTCCTCTTCCTCAAACCTCCCACTAACATGAGATGATGACTTTTCATAATTCAGTGAAGAACAGTAGCATTGGGAGGGAGAAGTATCTTCTATCACTGACACCTGCACATCCCCTGCCTCCTTACTGCGTCTGTCAGTGAAGGTCAAGCTCACAGCCTTTTCTGTTTTCTCAAGAACTTTACTCTTCTATTACTCACTCTCTCTCGTACATTCACCGTCTCTCCATCCACTTGCTCTTTCTCCTCAGCGCACAGACACGTTTTAGCATTTCCATCTTGCACACCTTGCACAAAACACCTCCACTGTCCACATAGTTCCTGTCAGCTTCTGCCCCATTTACCTGTCCCTTATCATGACCAAATTTCTTGAAAATTTCTTGGCAAGTTTTGTACACACAAATGCTGTCTGCACTTCCTCATATTATTGACACGTTAACTCATTAACCCACTACAATCGACCTGGTGACCTAGGCATACCTTCATCTGGTCAAGGTTATCAGTGATTTCCATGTTGGCTAATCCAAAAAACACTCCCCAAATATGGGTAGATCTAGATAAAGAATCTAATATATCATAAATGGTCTCCCAAATCTGAATGTATACACAAGTTTAAAAGGTAGTATGGAATGAAATAGAAAAGGAAATACTGTGTATAAAGTCTTATTTTTAACTTATTAAAAAACAAAACACCACTTTCTGCCTCTGTTATACTCGAGCCCTCAGCACCAAGAGACAGAGACGCCTTCTCCCCCTGTGCAGGCAGTCTGCTTTCTCATCTGCAGCCTGCACTGTTCACCTGGTGGTTTCTCTCCCTCACTGACCACTCTCCTTCTGTTCCCCTGGCTCCTGCTCCTCTTCCAGTTGACATCTCAGTGGGGCAGTTCCCCAGGGCTTCATCTTGACTGTCTTTTTTCTCCATACATATTCTCCAGTTGTATCACAAGGCATTTGGCTTTAAGTGCCATAGTACGCTAATAATTTCCACATTTACCTCTCTGGCCCAGACCCGTCCCTTGAACTCCAGGGGTACATATGCATCCAACTTTCAACCTGATCACTCCACTTAGATAATTACCAGACATCTGAAACTTTAATGCACAAAACGTATCTCCCACTCCCTTTGTCAAGATTATTTCTTCTTCACATCTATCTTTTTTCCATCTCAACTGGAATGGCAGCCCTTCTGCCCAAGTACTCAAAACAGGAATCCTCTACCATATTAGATGTATTCATAGAATCTTTCTATTATATTTCTGAATATAGTTGACTTCTACCACCTGAGTTCAGGCCTTCCTCAGCTCTCACTTGGGAGATGGCAAAGCCTATAAAACAGTCTCCCCATTTCCAGCCTTGCTCCTCTCGGATCCATTCTCCAAATAACCACATGGCAGATTTAAACATATACCAGCTTAAGTCACTGCCTCCTTAAAATTTCTAATTGCTTTCTACTACACACAAAATCAAATCAAATTCCTTTCTCTTGCCTATAAGACTCTCCATGAAGTAAACATGCAAAGGCTCCAAACACACCTCACATTCTAATGGCACTGTCTTCTTTCAATTCCTAGAAATTTTGAACTACGGTGTTGGAGAAGACTCTTGAGAGTCCCTTGGACTGCAAGGAGATCCAACCAGTCCATTCTGAAGGAGATCAGTCCTGGGTGTTCATTGAAAGGACTGATGTTGAAGTTAAAACTCCAATACTTTGGCCACCTAATGCGAAGAGTTGACTCATTGGGAAAGACCTTGATGCTGGGAAAGATTGAAGACAGGAGGAGAAGGGGACAACAGAGGATGAGATGGTTGGATGGCATCACCGACTCAGTGGACATGAGTCTGGGTAAACTCCAGGAGTTGGTGATGGACAGGGAAGCCTGGCGTGCTGCAGTCCATGGGGTCACAAAGAGTCAGACACGACTGAGCGACTAAAGTGAACTGAACCTGCTTTAAGTCTCTGAGCATTCTGTTCCCTTTTCCTGGAATGCTCTCCAGACCTTCTCCTTCACAAGGCTCCTCCTACCCATCCTTTCCAGTGGTCTCAGCTAAATGTGTGAGACTCTCCCTTAACTAACCCCGTGTAAGTAACCCTATTCCCCTGCCCCACTCCCTATGCACCTTATTAGCTACCTCATCCCTTGGTTCATTTCCTTAGTAAATGTTATCACAATCTGCAATTCTTTTGACACACATTTTAAGTGTGTTTACTTGTGTTGGTCTGCCTCTCTTTGGAATCTAAATGCATGAGGAAAGGAATTTTCTCTGATCTGATCATTCACCACTGGGTTCCTCAGGAGAAATCTGACTCATGCAAAGTTCTCCAAATAAACATCTTGAATTAATACATGAATAAGTGAACAACCTGTCTTTAAATAAAGATTAGAGACAGCCCCATATAGTCACTACAATAATCATTTTCAGTAAAGGCATCTTCTAAAGAACACAATGGAAAAAGCTATACAGGAGATTTGGAGTTTGAATGTGGGCCACCATTAGAGGAGTTGTCCAGCTTCTCAAAAATGCTCTGGGTTTGTGTCTGGAAGAGACAGGAAGAGGCATGGAGATGCATGTTGGGGAAGGGTGGAGACAATAAGCCCTCTCAAGGGAAGCCCATATTTTCTAGCTTAGAAAGACAGCCCACAGATACAGAGGATCTGCCTTTTCTCACAAAAAACCTTATTTCTGCCAATGATCCCTTTGCTTCTCCCTTCTGCTTTTTCTCTCTCTTTTTCCATATAATTCCCAAGTCAGTGGCCACAGACGAAGCAATCAGACAGAGGAAACGGATATGTCAAATTGTCTGGCCATGAGAGAAGAAAGAGCAAGCAGGTTAAGAGAAAAGAAATTCAAAAGAAAACCAATTCTAGGCTGCCAATGTGAGATTTCTTTCTTATTTAATTCTGTATTTGCAAAGGGCAGCAAAGCATAGAGGTAAAAGCACGGGTTGATGTGTTTGTTCTCTGTGGCTCTGATAACAAATTACCACAAACTTAACGCCATGCAGATTTATTCTTAAGGTCAAAAGTACAAAATGGGTCTTACCCAGCTAAAACCAATGTGTAGGCAGGACTGCTTCCTTCTGAATGTTTCAGGCAAGAATTAGTTCTTTGTTTTTTCCAGCTTCCAGTTGATGCCTGAATTCTTTACCAGTGGCTGCATTACTTTGACCTCTGCTTCCATTGTCATATCGTCTTCCATGACTCAGACGTTCTTATCTCCCTCTTCTATAGGCCCATGTCATTACCTTGGTCCACAAAGATAATCCAAGATAACCTCTCTATCTGAAGAGCCTTAATTTAATCATATCTGCAAAGTCCCTGTCATCATTCACAGGTTCTGGGGATTAAGATGTGGACATCTTTGCAGGAACATGTTTCATTCTACCAGAGCTGGGTTCCAATCTTAGTTGCATCTCTTAGTTCCTACTCTGTGCCAAGCACTTTGCCAAGCACTTTACATATTTTCATTCAGTCTCTTAAAAATGCCTGAAGTAGAGGTACACACATCTGTATTTTATGAAGAAGCTGTAGCTTGGTAATATGAGGCCACCTGGATTTACACTGCTATGTTGGTAACTCTAGTAGAGCAAAAATATAAACCTGTGTCTGCTTAACTCCAAAGCGCATGCACTTGGCTGCCATGTTGATCAAACCTCTACACTAATAGTCTGGGCACACACAAAATGCTCAATAAATAGTGACCCATTACTGTTTTCATGCAAGTAAATTCAACCTAACCTCAAACAGATATGTGGCTCCTCTGAATTTTTCATTCTTCATCAGATCAGATCAGATCAGTTACTCAGTCATGTCCGACTTTTTACAACCCCATGAATCACAGCATGCCAGGCCTCCCTGTCCATCACCAACTCCCGGAGTTCACCCAGACTCACGTCCATTGAGTCAGTGATGCCATCCAGCCATCTCATCCTCTGTCGTCCCCTTCTCCTTCTGCCCCCAATCCCTCCCAGCATCAGAGTCTTTTCCAATGAGTCAACTCTTCGCATGAGGTGGCCAAAGTACTGGAGTTTCAGCTTCAGCGTCATTCCTTCCAAAGAAATCCCAGGGCTGATCTCCTTCAGAATGGACTGGTTGGATCTCCTTGCAGTCCAAGGGACTCTCAAGAGTCTTATCCAACACCGCAGTTCAAAAGCCTCAATTCTTTGGCACTCAGCCTTCTTCACAGTCCAACTCTCACATCCATAAATGACCACAGGAAAAACCATAGCCTTGACTAGACGAACCTTTGTTGGCAAAGTAATGTCATTCTTCATAGGATTACACATTTACTCTTTCATTTGGTAAACATTTAAAAGGTCTAATACTCTGCTAGGCATTGTCCTAGGACCTGAACACTATTCTAAAAGCTTCTGTGCAATTAAAACAATGAGATGGCACAGGGTCCAAAACATAGAAGATATCACTAAATACTATTCCCCATTTCTCTTTTCTTCTTTAGATCATAAACTTCTTTAAGTTTCATCCAATTTCTTGATTGTTCTGATTTGTCTGTGTTTCTTTCATTGCAGTTTAGCACACAACAATGATTCCATATAACATTTTCCAGGTTGAATTGGTTTCTTTGTGGATTATACATGACCTTTGGCGAGGCAATGACTTTCAAAAGTTTTGTCCTTCTAACTTGTTTTCAGGAAACAACTAGCTCTAAAACTGGGGTGACTGGCCTTCCAAAGTGACTTAAATCTGCTTTCCAATATGTGGAAAGAATTTGTATGTGTGAATATCTGGGAATTAGTAAGAGTATGGAGATGGATAGGTGAAGGAATCCCAGAGTCTGGTGAAAAAATACCGGTGTAGAATAAAGGACTCTTTAAAGCTTGTTCATATTTTGAGCCAGCTTTGAGAATCATTTACAGATGGACCCATACACTCAAAAAAGAAGACACTATATGAATGGACCCACATGTGGTTGCAAATGTTCTCTGTGCTTTAGGATAAGAGATTATTTATGAATTTCCTATCATTTGTTCACTGAGCCATTTTGTTTTTTTTACTCCATACTCTTATGTATCATATTTCCCCCTTCATTTGTTCTCTTGCTATATCATATTATCCATCCTAAGAAATCTTCACTATACAAAATAAAATATAATAAAGATATATTTAATCCTTTCCTTTTTTTTCAAAAGGAATATCTGTAAAACAAAAGTTTTTCGGGTCAAATTTCTAAAATAAATCTTGGCGCCAGGGCCCTGATGAGGTAACAATCCAGTATCTGTTGATGTACCATGGTACCACTGATGGATCACTCAATAACTGAGCACCACTTGCCAGGAATTCATTGAGGGCTTGCAAATTTAATCTGAAAATCTTTTTAGTCATTGAAGAACTGCTAGGGGAAAAGGTTATGAGACAAGCAAAGAAAGCCATATCGTTGCTAGGAAGATCAGAGTAAATCAGAACAGGAGGTTATACTGCAAAGTAGAAACTGATATTTCTAGTGTTATCAAATATCTTCATTATAGATGAAATTCAATGGCAGTGTTTTAGGTTACAATTTCATAGTCACTAACATTAAATGATAAAGTCTGAATATATGTTACCCAACTAATTAAAAAATAAATGCATTAATGAAAGTGAAGAGAAACTAGAAAGACTTTCTAAATAAAATTCTTAGCAACTTGCCATTCCTTTTTACTGTTTAACATCTGAATTTCACATAATTCTGAATTTAGGGAAGTAATAGAAGGATATGTGGAGATCACTAGACTAGACAGTAGAAGAGTTGACTTTTAGTCTGTTATCTGCCAATAATAATTCTGTGATCTTAAAAAGACAAAATCATTTGATTTCGTCTTCTCTGCTAAATGACGGTTTAAACTAAATGAATTTTAAGACTCCTTCAGACTCCAAATAAATAAAAATGTGTGGCAAATGTGCTTCAGAAAAGAGTTTTTAACATGTATTTTCTAGTACTGCATCACTGACTACGTGAAACCCTTTGACTATGTGGATCATAACAAAGTGTGAAAATTCTTAAAAGATGGGGATACCAGGCCACCTTACCTGTCTCATGAGAAACCTGTAACAACCCAGAATTGTTCAAACAGTTAGAACCAGACATGGAACAACAGACTGGTTCAAAAGTGGAAAAGCAATACATCAGGGCTATATATTGTCACCCTGCTTATTTAACTTTTATGAAGAGTACATCAACTGAAATGTGGGGCTGGATGGATCACAACCTGGAATCAAGATTGCCAGGAGAAATATTAACAACCTCAGATATGCAGATGATACCACCCTTATGACAGAAAGTGAAGAGGAACTTAAGAGACTCTTGGTGAGGGTGAAAGAGTAGAGTTAAAAAGCTGGCTTAAAACTCAACATTCAGAAAACTAAGATCATGGTATCTGGCCCATCACTTCATGGCAAATAGATGGGGAAAAAGTGGAAGCAGTGGCAGATGTTATTTTCTTGGGCTCCAAAATCTCTGTGGATGGTGACTCTAGCCATGAAATAAAAAGACACTAGCTCCTTGGAAGGAAAACTAAGACAAACCTAGACAGCATATTAAAAAGCAGAAACATCACTTTGCCAACAAAGGTCTGTCTAGTTCAACGTATGGTTTTTCCAGTAGTCATGTATGGATATGATAGTTGAACTACAAAGAAGGCCATAGAACTGATGCCTTTGAATTGCGGTGCTGGAGAAGACTCTTGAGGGCCCCTTGGACAGAAGGAGATCCAACCAGCCAGTTATAAAGTAAACATAATGATTATATATATATTTAGTGAGATAATTATTACAGTCAGGCCAACTAACATATCTTCTCACATAGTTATCATTTTGTGTGTAATAGGAGCATCTGAAATCTACTCTCTCAGCAAATTTTCAGTATTCACTGCAGTATTATTAACTATAGTCATCATACTATACAACAAATCTCTAGAATTATTCATCCTGCACAAATGCAACTTTGTATGCTCCGACCAAAACTTCTCCATTCCCCATAACTGTGCACCCTTTCCCATACCTGATAACCACCATTCTATTCTCTGTTTCTATGTAGCTGACTTATTTTAGGTTCCACATATAAGTGAGATTGAAGTTTTTTTCTTTAGGTATCTGACTTATTTTACATAGCATAATGACTAACAAGTTAATCCATTTATCCTTGCAAAAGGCAGAATTTCTTTCTTTTTAAGGCTGAATAATAGTAAAAATTGAGTTTAGGATCAAAGTTCACACCTGCCAGAGACACTCAGAGGACTCAAACAAAACCTTGTGTGCACCAAGAGACCCCACAGAGACTAAGCCAGACCTGCCTTTGAATGTTTGAGTGTCTCCTGCAGAGGTACCATCATCAGTGCCTGCTGCAGGGGCAGGAGCTCTGCGTGCAGGAGACCCGGGTGTGGCATAAGCCCTCTTGGAGGAAGTCACCATTAACCCCATCATAGAGCCCCCAGAAATTATACAGGACTGGGGAAACAGACTCTTGGAGGACATAAACAAAACCCTGAGCACACCAGGACCCAGGAGAAAGGAGCAGTGACCCCACAAGAGACTGACTCAGACTTGCCTGTGAGTGTCCAAGAGTCACTGGTGGAGGTGTGGGTTGTCTATGGCCTGCTGCAGGGTCGGGGGCACTGAGAGTGGCAGTGGGGGCATGGGACCTTTTGAAGGAGGTGGCCATTATTTTCATTACCTCCACCATAGTATGGCCTCAGGTCAAACAACAGGGAGGGAACACAGCCCCTCCCATCAACTGAAAATTGGATTAAAGATTTACTGAGCATGCCCTCACCCCCCCACCCCCGCCCACATCAGAACAAGACCCAGTTTTCCCCTCAGTCAGTTTCTCTCATCAGGAAGCTTTCATAATCCTCTTATCCTTATCCATCAGAGGGCAGACTGAATGAAAACCACAATCACAGAAAACAAATCAAACTGATAACATGGACCACAGCCTTTTCTAACTTATTGAAACTATGAGCCATGTTGTGTAGGGCCACCCAAGACGGATGGGTCATGGTGGAGAGTTCTAACAAAATGTGATCCACTGGAGAAGGAAATGTCAAACCACATCAGTATTCTTGCCTTGAGAACCTCATGAACAGTATGAAAAGACAGTGTCATACAAAAAGATATGACACTGAAAGATGAAGTCCCCAGGTCGATAGATGCCCAATATGTTACTGGAGAAGGGTGGAGAAATAACTCCAGAAAGAACGAAGAGACAGAGCCAAAGCAAAACAATGCCCAGTTGTGAACATGACTGGTGATGTAAGTAAAGTCCAATGCTGTAAAGAACAACATTGCATAGGAACCTGGAATGTTAGGTATATGAATCAAGGTAAACTGGAAGTGGTCAAACAGGAGATGGCAAGAGTGAACATTGACATTTTAGGAATCAGTGAACTACAATGGACCAGATGGTTGAATTTAACTCAGATGACCATTATATCTACTACTGTGGGCAAGAATCCCTTAGAAGAAATGGAGTAGCCATCATGGTCAACAAAAGACTCCAAAATGCAGTTCTTTGGTGCATCTCAAAAACAACAAAATGATCTCTGTTTGTTTCAAAGGCAAGCCCTTCACTATCACAATAATCCAAGTCTATGCCCCAACCACTAATGCTGAAGGAGCTGAAGTTGAACGGTTCTATGAAGACCTACAAGACCTTAGAACTAACACCGAAAAAAAGATGTCCTCTCCATTATAAGGGGCTGGAATGCAAAAGTAGGAAGGCAAGAGATATCTGGAGTAACAGGCAAATTGGGCCTTTGAGTACATAATGAAGCAAGGAAAAGGATGACAGAGTTTTCCAAGAGAATGCTCTGGGCATAGCAAACACCCTCTTCCAACAACACAAGAGAAGACTGTATACACGGACATCACCAAACGGTCAATAGAAAAATCAGATTGATTATATTCTTTGTAGCCAAAGATGGAGAAGCTCTATACAATCAGCAAAAACAAGACCGGGAGCTGACTATGCCTCAGATCATGAACTCCTTATTGCCAAATTCAGACTTAAATTGAAGAAAGTAGGGGAATGCACTACACCATTCAGGTATGAACTAATTCAAATTCCTTATGATTATACAGTGGAAGTGACAAATAGATTCAAGGGATTAGATCTGATAGATGGAGTGCCTGAAGAACTATGGATAGAGGTTCATGACAGTGATCAAGATCATCCACAAGAAAAACAAATGAAAAAGACAAAACGGCTGTCTGAGGAGGCCTTACAAATAGCTAAGAAAAAAAGAAAAGCTAAAGGCAAAGGAGAAAAGGGAAGATACACACATTTGAATGCAGAGCTCCAAAGAATAGCAAGGAGAGATAAGAAAGCCTTCCTCGGTGATCAATGCAAAGAAATAAAGGAAAACAACAGAATGGGAAAGACTAGAGATCTCTTCAAGAAAATCAGAGATACCAAGGGAACATTTCATGCAAAGATGGGCACAATAAAGGACAGAAATGGTATGGACCTAACAGAAGCAGAAAATATTAAGAAGGGGTGGCAAGAATACAAAGAAGAACTATACAAAAAAAGATCTCCATGACACAGATAACCACAATAATGTGATCACTCACCTAGAGCCAGACATCCTAGAACGTGAAGTCAAGTGGGCCTTAGCAAGCATCACTATGAACAAAGCTAGTAGAGGTGATGGGATTTCAGTTGAGCTATTTCAAATCCTAAAAGATGATGCTGTGAAAGTGCTGCACTCAATATGCCAGCAAATTTGGAAAACTCCACATTGGCCACAGGATTGGAAAAAGTCAGTTTTCATTCCACTCCCAAAGAAAGGCAATGCCAAAGAATGTTCAAACTACTGCACAATCACACTCATTTCACACACTAGCAAATTAATACTCAAAATTCTCCAAGCCAGGCTTCAACAGTATGTGAACTGTGAACTTCCAGATGTTCAAGTTGGTTTTAAAAAGGCAGAGGAACAAGAGATCAAATTGCCAGCAACCGTTGGATCATCAAAAAAGCAAGACAGTTCCAGAAAAACATCTCTTTCTGCTTTATTGACTATGCCAAAGCCTTTGACTGTGTAGATCACAACAGACTATGGAAAATCCTTAAACAGATGGGACTACCAGACCACCTTACTTGCCTCCTGTGAAATCTGTATGCAGGTCAAGAAGCAACAGTGAGAACTAGACATGGAACAACAGACTGGTTCCAAATCTGGAAAGAAGTACATCAAGGCTGTATATTGTCACCCTGCTTATTGAACTTATATACAGAGTACGTCATGTAAAATGCAGGGCTGGATGAAGCACAAACTGGAATCAAGATTACCAGGAGAAATATCAATAATCTCAGATACACAGATGACACCACCCTTATGGCACAAAGTGAAAAAGAACTAAAGAACCTCTAGATGAAAGTGAAAGAGGAGAGTGAAAAAATTGGTTTAATACTCAACATTCATAAAACTAAGATCATGGCATCCAGTCCCATCACTTCATGGTAAATAGATGGGGAAACAGTTGAAACAGTGTCAGACTTTATTTTGGGGGGCTCCAAAATCACTGCAGATGGTGACTGCAGCCATGAAATGAAAAGATGCTTGCTCCTTGGAAGAAAAGCTGTGACCAATCTAGACAGCATATTAAAAAGTAGAGACATTACTTTGCTAATAAAGGTCTGTCTATTCAAAGCTATGGTTTTTCCAGGAGTCGTGTATGGATATGAGAGTTCGACTATAGAGAAAATCAAGAGCCAAAGAATAGATTCTTTTCAACTGTGGTGTTGGAGAAGACTCTTGAGAGTCCCTTGGACTGCAAGGAGATCAAATCAGTCAATCCTAAAGGAAATCAGTCCTGAATATTCATTGGAAGGACTGATGCTGATGTTGAAATTCCAATACTTTGGCCACCTGATGGGAAGTATTGACTCCTTGGAAAAGACCCTGATGCTGGGAAAGACTGAAGGCAGGAGGAGAAGGGGATGACAGAGGATGAGATGGTTGGATGGTATCACTGACTCAATGGACATCAATTTGGGCAAGCCCCAGGAGTTGGTGATCAACAATGAAGACTGGTGTGCTGCAGTCCATGGCATCACAAAGAGTTGAACAGAAGTGACTGACTGAACTGAATTGAATATTCATATACAGACAGATCTCTTGGAAGGAAAGTTATGACCAACCTAGATAGCATATTCAAAAACACAGACATTACTTTGCCACCAAAGTTTGTCTAGTCAAGGCTATGGTTTTTCCAGTGGTCATGTATGGATGTGAGAGTTGGACTGTGAAGAAGGCTGAGCACCAAAGAATTGATGCTTTTGAAATGTGGTGTTGGAGAAGACTCTTAAGAGTCCCTTGGACTGCAAGGAGATCCAACCAGTCCATTCTGAAGGAGATCAGCCCTGGGATTTCTTTGGAAGGAATGATGCTAAAGCTGAAACTCCAGTACTTTGGCCACTTCATGCGAAGAGTTGACTCATTGGAAAAGAGTCTTATGCTGGGAGGGATTGGGGGCAGGAGGAGAAGGGGACGACAGAGGATGAGATGGCTGGATGGCATCACTGACTCAATGGACGTGAGTCTGGGTGAACTCCGGGAGTTGGTGATGGACAGGGAGGCCTGGCATGCTGCGATTCATGGGGTCTCAAAGAGTCGGACACTACTGAGCGACTGAACTGAACTGAACTAAACAGTATTTTCTTTATCTGTTCCTTCATCAACAGACACCCAGACTGTTTTCACATTTCGGCTATTGTGAATAATGCTGTGTGAACATGGGGTTGCAGTATCTCTTTGAGATACTGATCTTATCTCCTTTAGGAATATATCCTGAATAGGGATTGCTGGATCATATGATAGTTCTATGTTTTGTTTTTTGAGGAAACCCTGTACAGTTTTCCATAATGTCTGTGCCAATTTACATTCCCACCAACTGTGTACCAAGGTTCCTTTTTCTCTTTGTTCCTACTAGCACTTGTTATTTCTTGTCTTACTGATGACAGCCATTCTGACAGGTGTGAGGTGATATCTCACTGTGGTTTTGATTTGCCTTTTGCTGATGACCAGGGTATTGAGCACCTTTTAATATACCTGTTGGCCAGTTGTGTGTATTCTTTGAAAAAATGTCTATTGAGTTTCTCTTCTCATTTTGCAATCAGGTTGTTTGTTTGTTGCTATTGAGCTGCATGAATTCCTTTTATATTTTGTATATTAACCCCTTATTTGATATATGGTTTGCAAATATTTTCTCAAGATATGGAAACGCTTTGTAGGAGACTGTGGATACTGTTGGTGAATAGCATACTAACATGCTATTTGTATACTATCTGTACTATTTGTATACTATTTTTACTAATGTTTACTATTTGTATACTAGTCTGCATTTTTAAATGTATCTATAATTAATGTGGGGTAGCTCTTCCCGCCCGTCGCCCCTGGACTCGGGCTTGGGGCGTGGGGTATCTCCTCCTGGCCGCCACCCCTGACCTCGGGCGTGGGGGCGTGGCTGGATGGCATCACTGACTCGACGGACGTGAGTCTCAGTGAACTCCGGGAGTTGGTGATGGACAGGGAGGCCTGGCGTGCTGCGATTCATGGGGTCGCAAAGAGTCGGACACGACTGAGCGACTGATCTGATCTGATAATTAATGTGTACATATTTCCTTCATAATATTTTAAAGGAGAGAAAATATGAATTTACATATGTATATGTGTATGTATGAATATGATTTGCATATGTTTGTGCATTTATATGATAAAGAATATTTGGAAATTATAAAAAAGATTTTGGCATACTACATATTAGTACAAAAAGTGTGCCAATTTCTGAAACCATGAGAATGAGGGATGTGGGGAGATGAGACAGAAGAGAAAAACCTTATTTCCAAGCTTTTTCTTAGTAGAGGACAAACCACTGTCACAGCAAATTTTAAGGACAAGCCTCTTCATTAATTTGAAGGGGATAAAAAACAATGAGATTTTTGACAAAGCCAACATTCTCTTTTGAAATGGAGATATTTGCAATAATGAGGAGCTAAATAGGTCATGTAGCATGAAAGCCGATCATCATTGTGGTTACCACTGAAATAACATGACCTTTATAGGGAGGACAGCCTGAGACTGGAAATGTTTTTAGTAGCCAGAACAAAGAAACAGGTACAGTGGCCTAAGAAAGACTGGGGGTCTTTCTCCCACCAAAAGAAGACTGGGGGTAAAGCAGACACTGACTTTGGTCTAGGAATGGACAATGTTTCTGTAATTTTCTATTCCTTTCCTTCATGATCAGAATTTGACTCTCAGAATCAATTATCTAATAATGACATCTATATTTAAGATGGAAAAGTGAAAGTTTTCCCAGAGATTGTTCCCCTCAAAGTTTCTTGCTGCATTCTATTGCCAAGAATTGGATCATATGACTACCCCTTAGATAGAAAGAAGGCTAAAATAGAGGAGGCAGGATAATCAAAACTGACTTGGACAAAGTCTAATTCATCACCAGAAGCTAGGTACATAATTGTTCCATGAGCAAGAAAGAAGAGAGATGGTGTGGAAACTGCAAAAAACAAAGTTTACCCAAGGGAAAGCTCTTTTTAAAGTTTGTTGTTCCTGCTACCGTTGTTATTGTTCATTTTGTTTTTTTTCAGTCTGGTCCTGGATAAGTTGGAAGCACAAACCCAGGTCAGGGAAATATGATCAAATCATTCTTTCGAGTTTGACGTAAACTTCTCCTTGCAACATGTCACTGGGGCACAAGTTCCCAAACGATTCCATTCCAATGTCCCAACAGAGAAATTTTTCATAAGTTTATTAAAATATACACTCTTGTGCAGTCACTCTAAGAGATTCTAATTCACTAGGATTGTGTTTAACAGGGAATTCTGTTCATTTGCTACAGAGACCATTTGAAAAGCACTGGATCTGGGGATCATTACATAATGGGCATATAAATTCTGCCTCCTCTACTTAACCCCTCATCAAGTTGAAATCTTTTTCTATTGTCCCTAAGCCTTCACAATAATCTTCTCAGAGCCTGTTTTTGCTGTGCTGAGGCAATAAAGAGACAGACTTGGGTCAAATTTTAAGAAAAAGCAATGTAGAGATGAAGAGCTAGAGCTTAGAGGAGACAGTTACACAACAGCAAGGGGGACTTGCAGAGAATCAGAGTAAGAGTCTGGTGCCAGATAACTGGCTAAAGTGATAAGAACAGCTAGGATACATTTGTGAAATATGTACACATCCCTCAGAGATTCTCAGAAAACCTAAGAGTGGAATGAAGAAAAACACTGGACTTCTTGGACTTGGTTGGGATAGAACTTTAGATTATTACTGACTGGGCATTAAAGGAAAACATGACTCTTGAGGACTGTCTGGACACCTGCATTATGGTACTATTTACTGAATATGAAAACAAACAATAGGAAAGCAGTGTTGAATGAAAGCCTCCCCATATTTTTGGCCACACAGCATGTGGTATCTCAGTTCCCCAACCAGGGATTGAACCCATATCCCCTGCAGGGGAAGCAGGAAGTCTTAACCACTGGACTGCCAGGAAAGTCCCTGAAAGCCTATTTTGTGAAATACATTTTTAGAGTTACCATGGAAGGTAGGTATCACTGCACCCACTGGTGCTGGTAAAGAATATGGGATTAGCTTAAGCAGGTATTTACAACCACAAAACTGGGAAATGGTAGAGAGCATGTTTGAGACAAGATCATTTATTCCAAATCCATTGTGCTTCTCTTGACAACATTTGCCTCTCTACCTATATATCATCTTCCGTCAAATTAAAAAGTGACACTGGTGAATTGCTGGAATCTAAGAATTAGCTCTTCATCACCTATGCCTGTCACTTATTGAGATTTGTTCAGCTTGTGCCTGCTAATGGTGAAAGTACTTTCTCCTACCCCTTTCCCATTGTAGTCAAGCCTGTGATGGATACACTTTAAAGGGTCCTGAGAGACTCTTCTGTTCATGGGCAAAAAAATGAGAGCGGTGGAAGATAATGTGTGAGGAAGAGGCTTTGGGACTTTGTGACCCAACAAGCCCTGCACAGATTATTAAACAGTTTCAAGTGACTTAACCATGACATGGAGCCTCTAGAGAACAACAAGATCATTGTCACCACTGTCCCAGTGGAGGAAGCTGAGTGACTCAAGTACTCTCTAGCTCTCAGAGAAAACAAAAGGGGAAAGGAAGCAAATAGTGGTTATTTGCCTGGGCCACTGGGCCAGCCCAGCCATTGTGAATTCTCTAAGTTTTCATTGCTATCGATATGTTTGCACACACATATTTGCTTTGTGGAATAGCCAAGAATCCCAGAACGACTGTCTGAGATGCTCCTATGAGGAACAGACCCACTATTAAAAACAAGAAACTACTAATTTTCCCTTTTACATTGTTCTATCTACTCACTAGCTCATTAATCTGTTTACACTGTTTAAACAGAAGTTGTATAATAGCAGGCATAACAGACTAGGCTGTGCCGCTATGACAAATAACCATAAACATCAGTGGCTTATAACAACCAAAGTGTTTTTCTTGCTTCAGCTATGCAACCATTGTAGGTTGGTAAGTGGCCTCTGCTCCATGTTATCCTCACTCAGGGATCAAGCATGATGGAGGCACCGCCATCTGGAACTCCATAAGTCAGTGAGGTAGATGGAAGGGGAGGTGTAGAATCATGGGTGTTAAATTTCATTTAGCTTACATTTCACTGGCCAAAGAGAATCAAATGGCCTCAATTAATTTCAGGGAGGTAGGGTGGAAAGAGCAATTTTAACTTGTGTCCAGAAGGAAAGGAAAATAGTATATTAATGGAAAATAGTAATGTCTGTTACAAAAATTTGTATTCTACTACCAAAAAATCCCTGTTCATTAATTTGATCCCATGCAACACAAACTAGAAATGGCCTGAGTCTGTCTATTTACAAACAAAGCTTTTCAATGATACCAATTCAAATCCTGAGCCTGAAGGCAAACTTTGCAACGTACACAACTCTGCAAGTCATTGATCGCCAAAATATTCTTGGCAGTATCCAATACACTGGCATTTCTACACCACCATTCTTCTCATGTCTAACTTTAGAGACACAACAACCACATCAAAATGTAAAATCACTGTTTTTTAGCATAATCCATGCATTTGAGGACTTCGCCTGTTTTTCTTCCCAAGTTCAGATTTGAACTTCACTTCATCCAGTCTCCACAAATGGGTCTCAATGACTCAGTGAAGCTCAGAGACAAAGGGCACTTATTTTACGTCATCTGGTGATTAAAAAACTTAAAGCTTTATTACTTATGTCTAATTCAAAAATTTCCAAGCCAGAGTAGATATGCCAAATGGTACCATTAAAAGCAAAGATTGACTACATATCCACAGGAATTATGGTCCCTTCCTTTCCCTTCAGTCAGAGTGAAGAGTTTGGATGGGACTAGACTTAGAGAGGATGAGGAGATGGGATTGAGCTGTGGAGTGATGCATTCACTCATACTCACATCTCATAGTTATGGGTTGAGGAGCATAAGAGAAGTATCTATGAAACCTACTATGTAGCAGACTTAGTGCCAAGTTATTCTTAACTTGGAGGTCCAGGGATTGGTGCCAAGAAGTTCACGAATCCCTGGCATGAAATGCAAGGTTGTTGACTTTTATGCGTGTATCTATTCTTAGAACAAGCTTCATTACTTCATCAGATTCTCAAAGGGATCATTATCCATAAAACATCAAGCATCACAGTAGGAATATAAAAAATAAAGAAGGTCCACACTCTCCAGAAATTATACAGACCTGCATAAACCAGACTGTATATGGACAAGTGCAAGTTGCTTAACATAATGGATGCATCTCTAAAAGTCAAATATAAATCACATAATATTTACATTGTGATGGTACCTGTGTAAACCAAAAAATGCTTCAGTAAGATGATCATAGTCTATTTTATAAATTTTGAACGAGCTCAAATTTTGTAATAGGAAACATATAAGACATTTCAGATAAATTGTACTTTTAGGTAATATCAAATTACATGTTAAAATTCATAGGACAGAAGCACACGCATGCATGCACACATACACACAGATACACACACACAGACACATTTCTTTTATGTTTCCAAACTAATAGTCACAGAGATCAAGGCAACATGCTCCATGCATTATATACATACCTTCTTCTATAATCATGTCATTCCCTTACAGCCCTCTTCCTATAGTCCAGGATATTCTGAAAATTTTCTCACTACTTGTCTAAATAGAATGGCCCTCTTGTTCAACACTATGACATATAAGACATATATAATATCATATATGAACATATATATGTTCAACACTATGACGTATATAATATCATGCATAAATATAGTTACATTTCTACATGATAAAGGATAGAAACATATGAGCCTAATTCAATAATAAATATCTCATTCCTCTTTTCACAGGCATCTCACCCTAGATGTAATTTTTAATTTTCCTTTAGAAGTTTAGACATAAGGATCATGGAAGAGCAGAAAGAACACAAGACTTACAGTCAAGAGGCCTGGGTCCAATGCCTGGCTCCCATGCTTGGCTCCATTCTTCCTCTGTTCCATGTGACCAAGTCATTTATCTTCTCTCAAGCTGTTTCCTCATCTGTGGAATGAGAAAATAGTACCTAAATAAGTGTAAGGTCACATGCAGAGTTGTTATTAAAGAAAATAATGTATAAATAATAATGAATGAACCTAGAACATGAGCTAGTAAGTTAGAAAATGCTCAAGTACTTAATAACTGTTATTTGAATCTGAACAGACCAAATGTATTCAACCAAAAGATGGAATATTTCACATTAGGCTGGTTTCCTAGTATTTCCAGCTGGATCTAGAAACAAAATTCCTAAAGAGTCTATTTTCAGAATTTCCTAAAACATTTTTGAAAGAGTTCTGAATAGTTTGCTGTGATATAGATCCAAAACAAGACAAAAAACTTGATTGTTTACACCCCATTTGCTGTGCACGGAAATATCCTTATGTGAAAAAATGTTTCCCATATTGCATCAGGAAATCTTTGAGTTTCATCAGTTATCTAAAATGGATTGTGTAAAATGTATTAAAGATTCCTAAAACCTTTAATTTTCTAATGGCTGAGAAATTGAGGAGGCCCTGGAAGTCCCATTCTGATTATCATATGATACTAGCATTTCACATGGATCAACCTAATACATGAGCATACTACATGCATGGTTGTGAAATAGGCATTTATGATTTCAAATACTATCAAAGTAACTATGACTCTGAAAATACACGCTATTCCCAGCACTTTCCACAAAAACAGATGAATGGAAGTCACTTGTTCTCCTACATCTGGTGATATAGTCCTTGATTCCTTGATCTCGGCTTCCCTCATGTACTTTACTGGCTGGTACCATGTCACTCCAACCCTTTAGGATGTTGAAATTGCCTTCTGAAACTCTGGGGCTTATTTTATTTTTTTTTTAATTAAAAAGGAGTGCACTGAACCAACATGGATTCAGTGAAAATTCTCAGTTGGCTAAAAGTAGGATATGAAAAAGCAGATGGTGGAAATTCCCCAGTGTTGATAATGGGAACAGAACAAGATCAAGGTGGTAGAGGATTCCTGAGAGTTGGTGAAACCATTGTTGATATGGCCAATAATAGTTCACATTTCACTTGTTCCTTTGATTAGGTTATTCCATATACATCCCTTCCAATCACAATACATAAAACTCCTGCTCATTCTTTAAGGCCCTTAATCTTCCATAACATTCATTTTCAATCAAAAATATATAATGATAATCATAATAATAAGCAATCCTTCATATTCCAATGATGACACCAATAGTTTACCACTTAGTGCTCTGCATTGGCCTGGGAACTCCTAAGAAAGCCAAGGCTGCAGCTTCTTCCTCTTTGGATATATGGTACCGGGCACACAGGACCCAGCGAGTAAATGCTTATGGAATTGAATCGTGTCACCAATTATCTGTCTCTCAGGTGTCATAGCCTGAGAAATATTAGTGACCTCAAATCTGGAAGACTCAAATCAACACATTGAATACTGTCTCTGGCAGTCCTACAGTATATAAAACCTAAGTGAAAGAAGACTTTGTGAACAGTAAGCAAAATAGACACAAAAGCAAGGTATAATCACTATCAGAATCACCCCAAATCCATGATCAGCATTTTTTTAAAGACTTAAAAAACAGAAAGGACTAACATTCTCCGATATTAGATTGATATATTCTTGAAAATGATAGCCATCCTTTTTAACCTTTAAAAAATATCTCTCTTCCTCCCTCAATAAATGCCTAGAAGGGGGGAAGAAAGAAAGAAGAGAGGAGAAATGAGAAAACTGGTTGAAAGTATGTAAAAAAAAAAAAAAAAAGAGCTAGAAAAAAAAAATTGAGAAGGAAAAGAAGCATCAGAGGGACAGAGGAAGAAAGAAAAAGTTTATGAGAAAAGAAGAAACTAATGTATCCATGGGGGTATTTGCTCTGTGCTTGTTAGGAAATGGGTTTCTTTAAACAAAGAAATCTAAAAGGATGTAGGAAACAGAGAAACCATGGTGGGTCATACTGAGGAGAGAATCCTCCAGGTTCATTTAGGCTGCCCCTTTCCCCAGGTGTGCAGCGGAGATACGTCTCCTGGAGAGGCATGTTCATCAATGCCATGTATACACCCCTTTTATGAGATTTCATACTGTCTACTTTAAGAGGGAAAATTTAAAATGTAGTAGGAAGGATTTATTAGTAATGTTGTAAATAAAATATGTTTCCTGCTGTTTGAACAATATCAGCAGTTTTGTTTCTTGCTCTGTCATCAAGTGGGACTTTTTGAGGAAAGTCTCTGGAGAGCACTTTCAGAAAGGGATGCAGCCATACATCTTTCCTAGGCACCATTAACTTAGATACAGCCCCACTTGGAATTGGGAAAAAGTTAAAACTTTTAAAATATACAGTCTTTTTGATAAGGCCCAAGAGAGGGAAATATATACATACATATTTCAACCTACTAGTATACTTCTTCTGTCTCCAGGCATCCTTTCTCAGATAGGGGCTCACAATTTACAGGTGGTAAACCTTTGCCCCATCACATTCATTCACACAGCAGGCCTGCTTCTGTCATCCACACACCCAGGCCCACCTGCCTGAGGACTGCTCAGCTAATGACCCTCTGCTTAACAGATTTGCCCTGTGCAGATCCCACTTTCACAGATAAAACTTTTTTCCCCCTCTCTGGGATGACTTCCCTTCACTTCAAAGTCTTGGTAGTTGAAAATTTGACATATGTTGAATAGAAATGAAGGTTTTGGAGTCACGGATACAGGAAAGAGACAAAAGAAGGGGAAAGGGCCAAAGAGCCACAGATGTAAATAAGCACAGTGAATTCACAGATTACACAGACACCTTGCAAACTCTCGATGGTGCACCCGCCCCATGAAATGCCTGGTTTTCAAAAAGGGAATGATAGCAGGTATCTAGGTGTGAGGTGGGGGCTTTTTAAAATAGGGAGGGAAAGAATTTACTTCTGGAAATGGATGTCCAGGGTTTGGGCAAAAGGCATTGGTGGATGGCTCCTTCCATATGTACTTTACTTAATTTTGCCCATTTCCATATTCTGGCCACCATTTTATGGTATCTATTAATAAGTTGCTCTTCTGCAGGTCCCTCTGCCCTGTTAGGCTATAATGTCTTTGAAGGTGGGGAGCATGTTTAACTTATTGCCATAACCCCTAATGCTAAATGTCTGTGGTGAGATGGTGAGAATAAGAGAATAGATTAGAACAACTCACCCTTGGGCCCAGTGGACATCAGTTCCTTCCTTGGCCATTTGTTCCTATGCTACCATCCCTACACTAACTTAGATTTTTGCAAGAATGAAATCCCTCTGGTGAGAGTCTGCTTGAAGAGAATTGCTATAATGTGCCACACAAATGAGTACAGGCCTGGAGGCCTGAGGCCTAAATAAAAATCAGCCTCCGGACAAATTGTAACCTTAACTTAAATGGAGAAATACAAGGCCCAAACTGGTTTTGTACCTCCCTGAGCCCCTGAGGCTTGACACCATCCAATGTATTGTTGCTACAACAGGATTGAATAAGGAAATGTCTGGGAGAGAGCTGTAGGCAAGGAAGAATGATAAGGGTCTAAAGATCCTTCTATTTGTTTCTATTCTTTCTATAAAGCGAAGTGAACCAGGCTTTCACTGCCTGAACTGAACAAAAGCTGTGAGTTTTCATGTGTTGTGTATGTATCCCCTAAGATAGAATAAAGGAAAGAGCAAATTAGTATAATTTCCCATTTCCCTAATTTTCCTCTAATTCCATATGTTTATGTGCATGTGTGCATAAATATATATATACACACACACATATACTCATAGCTCCTTAAATAGAAAAAAAAAAAAAAACATGAATTTTCTTTGAAGGCTTAAAGCTTGAAATTATCAGAGTATATATTTTGCACAGTCTTTATTTTTTCACAAGGTAGAAAACTGCAGCTCAACAGAACTGAAAAATTGCTTCTGTTATATGGGGACTTCAATTTCTAACAACAGTGCAGTGGGAAATAATCATTTTCCCTTGACCATTGAACAAATTTACTGAGCAAGGCAAGATACCAACCAGTGCTTGAAGCCACTTATTCAGGACCAGGTCTAGCCAGACAGCAAGAGAAAGGCCACAAAAAAGACATAAATAGCCTAATAACTCTTCTTTTCTCCCACTAGCATTTCCTGCCCCTCGCCTCTTCCATTTATTCCATTTTATTGCAAACTAATATTTATTCACTTAATTCTTCTGTATCAATGCTCTTGATACAAAAGGCCAGAGTTACTTTATGGGAATTGCCTACTTTTTTGGTAAAAGCCCCTCACTCAGAAAGAGGGAGCAATCTCTACTCTAGACAGCTCTGCAGATTGACACTAACTGCTCATTTCTAAGCATGCTGATCTCAGTGCATCTAAATACATTTTTAATAAAGAAAAGGAGATATCACCAAGCCTAAATTAAAGCCTGTGGCTGCTGCTGCTGCTAAGTCACTTCAGTCGTGTCCAACTCTGTGCGACCCCATAGACGGCAGCCCACCAGGCTCCCCCGTCCCTGGGATTCTCCAGGCAAGAACACTGGAGTGGGTTGCCATTTCCTTCTCCAATGCATGAAAGTGAAAAGTGAAAGTGAAGTCGCTCAGTCGTGTCCAACTCTTAGCGACCCCATGGACTGCAGCCCACCAGGCTCCTCCGTCCCTGGGATTTTCCAGGCAAGAGTACTGGAGTGAGGTGCCATTGCCCTCTCCAAAACTAAAGCCTACTCAGTCTCAACTAAAATATCATCGAGTAAGCACACAGTCACTCAATATTATTTAATGTTACCAGCTGAGGGTCAATGTAGAGACATTGGATCACATAGATATTCACTAGGTGTGTAACCCAGGGAAAGTAACTTAACCTTCAAGAGGCTTTCAGCATTACTATTTGTAAAACTGGATAATTACAGCTAACTTTTGTGTACTTAACTGACACAATATGTGGCCCATATTAGGTATGCCATCATTGGTAGCTAATAGTAATGTTATTATCAGTGTTATTACTAAATCAGCATCTTCCATTCACACAGAAGGATGTTTATCTTCTGCTAATGACCCATTTCTCTGCCATCAGCAGGGATTGATTGTTCATATTGATGTCTTCTTTTCCAGCCAGCACTCTCTCCCGGCCACCCGGGGCACTCAGAGCTCTCTTTTTGCTTTGGAAGGTTCAGGAAGACTACGTATCTGTTCACAGATTCCAGGGACAATTTCCTTCTTAAAGAACCTTCAGATAATTCCCACTGGACACAATTTCCAGCCCCATCACCTCTAAATGGTAAAAGATCCCTCACTACAGGATCACAGAATGAGGCTTCCTCTCCTCAGTTCAGTTCAGTTCAGTTGCTCAGTTGTGTCCGACTCTTTGCGACCCCATGAGTCACAGCATGCCAGGGCTCCCTGTCCATCACCATCTCCCGGAGTTCACTCAAACTCACGTCCATCGAGTCGGTGATGCCATCCAGCCATTTCATCCTCTGTTGTCCTCTTTTCCTCCTGCCTCCAATCCCTCCAAGCATCAGAGTCTCAGAAAATTTTAAATTACTTGACTGACTGATTAGTTGACTAAATGTCTTTTCTAGAGAATTACTTTTTTAAATTAGGGAATAATTTAGAAAGAAAAGGTGTGAATCCTGGCTAGGGAGTCTGGTGGTATCTATCACATCATTGTATCCACAGTCTCCTAAAAGATCCATCTCATTATTCTATATCTACAGCTATGTTGGCCATTCTGATCAGGTGCTATAACAAACAAATTTTTAAGGCTGACATACTGGAATTATTTCCATCCAGAGGCTATACTGACAATTTATTTAAGCCACTACTTAGTGGTGCTTGATCTATGACCTCACGGGGTGAAAGCTTAGCTCCCCACAAGCAAGATTAACTGAACTTCAAAGAACAAACACATTTGCAACACACTTTTTAATGAACTTAGGCTACTTCTTTAAAAATTAAGACAACTGAAGCAGCAACATTGTTAAATTATATAAAGTAATATGATTCCAGTCACATCACACACTTAACATTTAAGCTGCATGCATGACAATGGTCCCAAAAGGACTCAGGATAAAGCTGTTGAAGACACCTGAGGAAGAATTTTGGAGTCCTTAGTTCCTTTCTGATAAACTTGGAAAATGTTACTTGCCTTGTTTACCTCACAGACAACTTGCAAGGATTCAATGAAATAATGATGGGAAAGTCTATATAAGCTGTGAGGTGATACACAAATAGGAATCATTAATGTTATTCCTAAGATCATGGTATCCAGTCCCATCACTTCATGGCAAATAATGGGGAGACAATGGAAACAGTGACAGACTTTATTTTCTTGGGCTCCAAAATCACTGAGATGGTGACTACGGCCATGAAATTAAAAGATGCTTGTTCCTTGGCAGAAAAGGTATGATCAACCTAGACAGTACATATATTTTTTAATATAAATGTATTTATTTTAATTGGAGTCTAATTACTTTACAATATTGTATTGGTTTTGCCATACATCAACATAAATCCACCACAGGTGTACACATTTTCCCCATCCTGAACCCCCCCTCCCACCTCCCTCCCCGTACCATCCCTCTGGGTCATCCCACTGCACCAGCCCCGAACATCCTGTATCCTGCATCAAACCTGGACTGGCAATGTGTTTTATATATGATATTATACATGTTTCAATGCCATTCTCCCAAATCATCCCACTCTCTCCCTCTCCCACAGAGTCCAAAAGACTGTTCTATACATCTGTGTCTCTTTTGCTGTCTCGCTTACAGGGTTATCATTACCATCCTTCTAAATTCCATATATATGCATTAGTATACTGTATTGGTGTCTTTCTTTCTGGCTTATTTCACTCTGTATAATAGGCTCCAGTTTCATCCACCTCATTAGAACTGGTTAAATGTATTCTTTTCAATGGCTGAGTAATATTCCATTGTGTATATGTACCACAGCTTTCTTATCCATTCATCTGCTGATGGACATCAAGGTTGCTTCCATGTCCTGGCGATTATAAACAGTGCTGCAATGAACATTGGGATACTTGTGTCTCTTTCAATTCTGGTTTCCTCAGTGTGTATGCCCAGTAGTGGGATTGCTGGGTCATCAGTTCAGTTCAGTTCAGTTCAGTCGCTCAGTCATGTCCAACTCTTTGTGACCCTATGAATCACAGCACGCCAGGCCTCCCTGGTCCATCACCAACTCCCAGAGTTCACTCAAACTCACATCCATCAAGTTGGTGATGCCATCCAGCCATCTCATCCTCTGTCGTCCGCATTTCCTCCTGCCCCTAATCCGTCCCAGCATCAGAGTCTTTTCCAATGAGTCAACTCTTCGCATGAGGTGGCCAAAGTACTGGAATTTCAGCTTTAGCATCATTCTTTCCAAAGAACACCCAGGGAAGATCTCCCTTAGAATGGATAGGTTGGATCTCCTTGCAGTCCAAGGGACTCTCAAGAGTCTTCTCCAACATCACAGTTCAAAAGCATCAATTCTTTGGCACTCAGCCTTCTTCACAGTCCAACTCTCACATCCATACATGACCACTGGAAGAACCATAGCCTTGACTAGACGGACTTTCGTTGGCAAAGTACTGTCTCTGCTTTTCGACATTCTATCTAGGTTGGTCATAACTTTTCTTCATAAGGCAGTTCTATTTCCAGTTTTTTAAGGAATCTCCACACTGTTCTCCATAGTGGCTGTACTAGTTTGCATTCCCACCAACAGTGTAAGAGGGTTCCCTTTTCTCCACACCCTCTCCAGCATTTATTGCTTGTAGACTTTTGGATAGTAGCCATTCTGACTGGCATGAAATGGTACCTCATTGTAGTTTTGATTTGCATTTCTCTGATAATGAATGATGTTGAGCATCTTTTCATGTGTATGTTAGCCCTCTGTATGTCTTCTTTGGAGAAATATCTGTTTAGTTCTTTGGCCCATTTTTTGATTGGGTCGTTTATTTTTCTGAAATTGAGCTGCAGGAGTTGCTTGTACATTTTTGAGATTAGTTCTTTGTCAGTTGCTTCATTTGCTATTATTTTCTCCCATTCTGAAGGCTGTCTTTTCACCTTGCTTATAGTTTCCTTTTTTGTGCAGAAGCTTTTACTTTTAATTAGGTCCCATTTGTTTATTTTTGCTTTTACAAGTGGTTGACCAGTTTTCCCAGCACCACTTGTTAAAGAGATTGTCTTTTCTCCATTGTATATTCTTGCCTCCTTTGTCAAAGATAAGGTGTCCATAGGTGTGTGGATTTATCTCTGGGCTTTCTATTTTGTTCCATTGATCAATAGTTCTATCTTTGTGCCAGTACCATACTGTCTTGATGACTGTGGCTTTGTAGTAGAGTCTGAAGTCAGGCAGGTTGATTCCTCCAGTTCCATTCTTCTTTCTCAAGAGTGCTTTGGCTATACGAGGTTTTTTGTATTTCCATACAAATTTTGAAATTATTTGTTCTAGCTCTGTGAAAAATAACGTTGGTAGGTTGGTAGGGATTGCATTGAACCTATAGATTGCTTTGGGTAGTATACGCATTTTCACTATATTGATTCTTCCAATCCATGAACATGGTATATTTTTCCATCTATTAGTGTCCTCTTTGATTTCTTTCACCAGTGTTTTAGAGTTTTCTATATATAGGTTTTTTGTTTCTTTAGGTAGATATATTCCTAAGTATTTTATTCTTTTCATTGCAGTGGTGAATAGAATTGTTTCCTTAATTTCTCTATTTTCTCATTATTAGTGTGTAGGAATGCAAGGGATTTCTGTGTGTTGATTTTATATCCTGCAATTTTACTATATTCATTGATTAGCTCTAGTAATTTTCTGGTGGAGTCTTTAGGGTTTTCTATGTAGAGGATCATGTCATCTGCAAACAGTGAGAGTGTTACTTCTTTTCCAATTTGGATTCCTTTTATTTCTTTTTCTGCTCTGACTGCTGTGGCCAAAACTATGTTGAATACTAGTGGTGAAAGTGGGCACCCTTGTCTTGTTCCTGACTTTAGGAGAAATGCTTTCAATTTTTCACCATTGAGGATAATGTTTGCTGTGGGTTTGTCATATATAACTTTTATTATGTTGAGGTATGTTCCTTCCATTCCTGCTTTCTGGAGAATTTTTATCATAAATGGATGTTGAATTTTGTCAAAGTCTTTCTCTGCATCTATTGAGATGATCATATGGCTTTTATTTTTCAATTTGTTAATGTGGTGTATTACACTGATTGATTTGCAGATATTGAAGAATTCTTGCATCCCTGGGATAAAGCCCATTTGGTCATGATGTGTGATCTTTTTAATGTGTTGTTGGATTCTGATTGCTAGAATTTTGTCAAGGAGTTTTGTATCTATGTTCATCAGTGATATTGGCCTGTAGCTTTCTTTTTTTGTGGCATCTTTGTCAGGTTTTTGCATTAGGGTGATGGTGGCCTCATAGAATGAGTTTGGAAGTTTACCTTCATCTGCAATTTTCTGGAAGAGTTTGAGAAGGATAGGTGTTAGCTCTTCTCTAAATTTTTGGTAGAATTCAGCTGTGAAGCCATCTGGACCTGGGCTTTTGTTTGCTGGAAGATTTCTGGTTACAGTTTCAATTTCCATGCTTGTGATGGGTCTCTTAAGATTTTCTATTTCTTCCTGGTTCAGTTTTGGAAAGTTGTACTTTTCTAAGAATTTGTCCATTTCTTCCATGTTGTCCATTTTATTGGCATATAATTGCTGATAGTAGTCTCTTATGATCCTTTGTATTTCTGTGTTGTCTATTGTGATCTCTCCATTTTCAGTTCTAATTTTATTGATTTGATTTTTCTCCCTTTGTTTCTTGATGAGTCTGGCTAATGGTTTGTCAATTTTATTTATCCTCTCAAAGAACCAGCCTTTGGCTTTGTTGAGTTTTGCTACGGTCTCTTTGTTTCTTTTGCATTTATTTCTGCCCTAATTTTTAAGATTTCTTTCCTTCTACTAACCCTGGGGTTCTTCATTTCTTCCTTTTCTAGTTGCTTTAGGTGTAGAGTTAGGTTATTTATTTGACTTTTTTCTTGTTTCTTGAGGTACGCCTGTATTGCTATGAACCTTCCCCTTAGTACTGCTTTTACAGTGTCCCACGGGTTTTGGGTTGTTGTGTTTTCATTTTCATTCATTTCTATGCATATTTTGATTTCTTTTTTGATTTCTTCTGTGATTTGTTGGTTATTCAGTAGCATGTTGTTCAGCCTCCATATGTTGTAATTTTTAATAGTTTTTCTCCTGTAATTGAGATCTAATCTTACTGCATTGTGGTCAGAAATGATGCTTAGAATGATTTCAATTTTTTTTGAATTTACCAAGGCTAGATTTATGGCCCAGGATGTGATCTATCCTGGAGAGGGTTCCGTGTGCACTTGATAAAAAGGTGAAATTCATTGTTTTGGGGGCGACATGCCCTATAGATATCAATTAGGTCTAACTGGTCTATTGTATCATTTAAAGTTTGTGTTTCCTTGTTAATTTTCTGTTTAGTTGATCTATCCATAGATGTGAGTGGGGTATTAAAGTCTCCCACTATTATTGTGTTATTGTTAATTTCCCCTTTCATACTTGTTAGCATTTGTCTTACATATTGTGGTGCTCCTATGTTGGGTCCATGCTGCTGCTGCTGCTGCTGCTGCTGCTAAGTCGCTTCAGTCGTGTCCAACTCTGTGCGACCCCATAGACGGCAGCCCACCAGGCTCCCCCATCCCTGGGATTCTCCAGGCAAGAACACTGGAGTGGGTTGCCATTTCCTTCTCCAATGCATGAAAGTGAAAAGTGAAAGTGAAGTTGCTCAGTCGTGTCCAACTCTTAGCGACCTCATGGACTGCTGCCTACCAGGCTCCTCCATCCATGGGATTTTCCAGGCAAGAGTACTGAAGTGGTGTGCTATTGCCTTCTCTGATGTTGGGTGCATATATATTTATCCTTGTTATGTCTTCTTCTTGGATTGATCCTTTGATTATTATGTAGTGTCCTTGTTTGTCTCTTTTCACAACCTTTGTTTTACAGACTATTTTATCTGATATGAGTATTGCTACTCCTGCTTTCTTTTGGTCTCTATTTGCGTGGAATATCTTTTCCATCCCTTCACTTTCAGTCTGTATGTGTCCCCTGTTTTAAGGTGTGGCTCTTGTAGACGACATATATAGGGGTCTTGTTTTTGTATCCTTTCAGCCAGGCTTTGTCTTTTGGTTGGGGCATTCAACCCATTTACGTTTAAGGTAATTATTGATAAGTATGATCCCACTGCCATTTCCTTTATTGTTTTGGGTTCGAGTTTATACACCCTTTTTGTGTCTCCTGTCTAGAGAAGATCCTTTAGCATTTGTTGGAGAGCTGGTTTGGTGGTGCTGAATTCTCTCAGCTTTTGCTTGTCTGTAAAGCTTTTGATTTCTCCTTCATATTTGGATGAGATCCTTGCTGGGTACAGTAATCTGGGCTGTAGGTTATTTTCTTTCATCACTTGAAACATGTCCTGCCATTCCCTCCTGGCCTGAAGAGTTTCTATTGAAAGATCAGCTGTTATCCTTATGGGAATCCCCTTGTGTGTTATTTGTTGTTTTTCCCTTGCTGCTTTTAATATTTGTTCTTTGTGTTTGATCTTTGTTAATTTGATTAATATGTGTCTTGGGGTGTTTCTCCTTGGGTTTATCCTGTTTGGGACTCTCTGGGTTTCTTGGACTTGGGTGATTATTTCCTTCCCCATTTTAGGGAAATTTTCAACTATTATCTCCTCAAGTACTTTCTCATGGTCTTTCTTTTTGTCGTCTTCTTCTGGGACTCCTATGATTCGAATGTTGGGGCGTTTAACATTGTCCTGGAGGTCTCTGAGTTTGTCCTCATTTCTTTTAATTCGTTTTTCTTTTTTCCTCTCTGATTCATTTATTTCTACCATTCTATCTTCTACTTCACTAATCCTATCTTCTGCCTCCGTTATTCTACTATTTGTTCCCTCCAGAGTGTTTTTGATCTCATTTATTGCATTATTCATTATATATTGATTCTTTATTTCTTCTAGGTCCTTGTTAAACCTTTCTTGCATCTTCTCAATCCTTGTCTCCAGGCTATTTAATGTGATTCCATTTTGATTTCAAGATTTTGGATCATTTTCACTATCATTATTCAGAATTCTTTATCAGGTAGATTCCCTATCTCTTCCTCTTTTGTTTGGTTTGGTGGGCATTTATCCTGTTCCTTTACCTGCTGGGTATTCCTCTGACTCTTCATCTTCTTTATATTACTGTGTTTGGGGTAGCCTTTCTGTATTCTGGCAGTTTGTGGAGTTCTCATTATTGGGGAGTTTCCTCACTGTGGGTGGGGTTGTACGGGTGGCTTGTTAAAGTTTCCTGGTTAGGGAAGCTTGTGTCGGCGTTCTGGTGGGTGGAGCTGGATTTCTTATCTCTGGAGTGCAATGAAGTGTCTAGTAATGAGTTATGAGATGTCAATGGTTTTGGAGTAACTTTGGGCAGCCTGTGTATTGAAGCTCAGGGCTGTGTTCCTGTGTTGCTGGAGAATTTGCATGGTATGTCTTACTCTGGAACTTGTTGGCCCTTGGGTGGTGCTTGGTTTCAGTGTAGGTATGGAGGCCTTTGATGAGCTCCTGTCAATTAATGTTCCCTGGAGTCAGGAGTTCTCTGGTGTTCTCAGGATTTGGACTTAAGCCTCCTGCTTCTGGTTTTCAGTCTTATTTTTACAGTAGCCTCAAGACTTCTCCATCTCCTTTCGAAGAAAATGGGTGCTTTTCTGGGTGCCTGATGTCCTCTGCTGGCATTCAGAAGTTGTTTTGTGGAATTTACTTAGCGTTTAAATGTTCTCTTGATGAATTTGGGGGGGAGAAAGTGGTCTCCCCATCCTATTCCTCCGCCATCTTAGGACTGCCTCCTAGACAGCATATTAAAAAGCAGAGACATTCTTTTGCCAACAAAGGTCCATCTAGTCAAAGCTATGGCTTTTCCAGTAGTCACATATGGATGTGAGAATTGCACCATAAAGAAAGCTGAGCACTGAAGAATTGATGCTTTTGAACTGTGGTGTTGGAGAAGACTCTTGGGAATCACTTGGACAGCAAAGAGATAAAACCAGTCAATCCTAAAGGAAATCAGTCATGAATATGTATTGGAAGGACTGATGCTGAAGCTCCAATACTTTGGTCACCTGCTGGGAAGAACTGACTCATTGGAAAAGACCCTGATGGTGGGAAAGATTGAAGGCAGGAGGAGAAGCAGATGACAGAGGATGAAATGGTTGGATGGCATCATCGACTCGATGGATATGAGTTTGACTAAGCTACGGGAGTTGGTGATGGACAAGCAAGTCTGGCGTGCTGCAGTCAATGGGGTCACAGAGAGTTGAACACGACTGAACAACTGAACCGAATTGAATGGTATTCCTATAGTCCTCTCCAGAGCAAGCTGAGAGGCCTCCAGGGTCATGTCTCTTTAGATAGAAGGCTTTCTGTGTTGAGTCCTATGTTCTAAGTGCACACATGGAGATGTGTAGCTTATAGGACACTGGACATGAAAATGTTAAAGAATGAGCACCCATATGCTCTGGGCTAGTAAAGGGGAGAGTGTCTAATGATAGTCACCCACAGTAAGTCAGGCATGTCATAGCATCCATGTCTCTTCGCAAAGTAGGGGAATGGTTTTCAATTTGGAGTTTAATTAGGAAGTGATTCTTTCCTTCAAACCATCCTTTGCCAGAGCATGTTGAGAAGGGTATTCACACCCCCACAGGGAGAGCACCCAAAAAAAGAAGATAATATTGAGCACCATGTCCTTACTCCTCAAAGATGAAGGCAGACCTTCTTGGTTTGCCTCATTGTGTTACTGGTACTGAACTTGACCCTCCCCCATACCAAAACAACTGGAAAACTGAGCAAGATAAAGGAAACGAAAGTGTTCAGACATTCCACAACCCACAGGCTAGGACTGTGATCTCTGAGCAAAAGTGAACCACAAGCCCACGCAAGTGTCTGGCTTCCTGCCTGGAGGCAATGGGCAGGTGTGGAGTAGTGGGGGCTCACCAAGCAAAGCACAACCATCTCACTGAGGTGAGAAGAGATCAGAGGTGGTTAAGGCTTAGGGGGCTGGAATTTGAGGGGCAGAGAACAGGAGGGGAGGGAGATACACAGAAGAAGACCTCTAGGAGCCTGCATGAAGGTTCCCTTGCCTCTGTGGCTCACTCCTACTAAGCCATGCACATGTAGGATGCCACCGCACAAGTCAGTCACCAAACTGCTTCCATCAGGAGCTGTAAACTGAATAATTCCAATTCATGAGAGGTGGAAGGTGAGGGGGGTGTGTGTTTGTGTGAGACAGAGACCGAAAGACAGATGAGAACTAGAATATGACATCTTAGAGCACACTGGTGTGTACCAGAAAAGTATCAATGAAATGCAAACTTATAGAGAAGAAATTTAGACCAAAAGATAAACTACTTTCACAGTAAGTTACCTACATTAAGCTAAAAACTGTAATACACTTAATTTATAGTACTGCAAAATGTAGGGTCAGTGATTCTCAACAAATCTATGGATGGCTTTGTAAAGCCCTAATTTGTAAAATCATTGGGTTACTGTTACACACAATTGCACTCATCTCACACGCTAGTAAAGTAATGCTCAGAATTCTCTAAGCCAGGCTTCAGCAATACATGAACTGTGAACTTCCAGATGTTCAAGCTGGTATTAGAAAGGCAGAGGAACCAGAGATCAAATTGCCAACATCCGCTGGATCATGGAAAAACCAAGAGAGTTCCAGAAAAACATCTATTTCTGCTTTATTGGCCATGCCAAAGCCTTTGACTGTGTGGATCACAATAAACTGTGGAGAATTCTGAAAGAGATGGGAATACCAGACCACCTGACCTGCCTCGTGAGAAATCTATATCCAGGTCAGCAAAAAAAACAGTTAGAACTGGACATGGAACAACAGATTGGTTCCAAATAGGAAAAGGAGTACATCAAGGCTGTATATTGTCACCCTGCTTATTTAACTTACATGCAGAGTACATCATGAGAAACGCTGGGCTGGAAGAAGCACAAGCTGGAATCAAGATAGCCAAGAGAAATATCAATAACCTCAGATATGCAGACGATACCACCCTTATGGCAGAAAGTGAAGAGGAACTAAAAAGTCTTTTGGTGAAGGTGAAAGAGGAGAGTGAAAAAGTTGGCTTAAAGCTCAACATTCAGAAAACGAAGATCATGGCATCTGGTCCTATCACTTCATGGGAAATAGATGGGGAAACAGTGTCAGACTTTATTTTTGGGGGCTCCAAAATCACTGCAGATGGTGACTGCAGCCATGAAATTAAAAGACACTTACTCCTTGGAAGAAAAGTTATGACCAACCTAGATAGCATATTCAAAGGCCGAGACATTACTTTGCCAACAAAGTTTCATCTAGTCAAGGCTATGGTTTTTCCAGTGGTCATGTATGGATGTGAGAGTTGGACTGTGAAGAAGGCTGAGTACCAAAGAATTGATGCTTTTGAACTGTGGTGTTGGAGAAGACTCTTGAGAGTCCCTTGGACTGCAAAGAGATCCAACCAGTCCATTCTGAAGGAGATCAGCCCTGGGATTTCTTTGGAAGGAATGATGCTAAAGCTGAGACTCCCGTACTTTGGCCACCTCATGCGAAGAGTTGACTCACTGGAAAAGACTCTGATGCTGGGAGGGATTGGGGGCAGGAGGAGAAGGGGATGACAGAGGATGAGATGACTGGATGCCACCACCAATTTCATGGACATGAGTTTGAGTGAACTCTGGGAGTTGGTGATGGACAAGGAGGCCTGGCATGCTGCGATTCATGGGGTCGCAAAGAGTCGGACGTGACTGAGAGACTGAACTGAACTGAACTGTTATGAATATAGACTTTATGAAACTACTCTGGCAGCAGCAAGAATTACGTGTCTGGAGTAGGGAAAACCAAGTGAGCATGGAGTTGATACTGAGCTGCTGTGTATTAGTTCATCTCTATCAGTCACTGATATTAACATGCTTCCATTTTGAGCCCCTGGCTATTCTGCAGAACCAACCTAAATCTTCAACCAACTATTTCCCAGGAATTCTTGAATCTTCCTGGAACCCAGAACTTAAAGGATTAAAACAAGGCAAGGAGGGGACCTCCAGGAACTCTGGATACCTGTTTTGACTATTGCTATCCATGCCATAGCTTTTCTATTTATTTTTAGCATACTCCCTGGTAAGCAGTAACCTTACCAGAGCCTGCCTTACAGTGTGCATTTTTCTCTAGATATCCTATACATCAAATACATACAATGTATTAGAAAAATCATGGCTAAGTCAATATCATACTCTAAAGAGATGGTGATTCTGAAGAGCCCAAGACCACAAACCAGCTTAAGCCAGGGAAATAGCCTATCTGCTAAAAGATTATGTCAGCAAAAAAGATCCAGACTCTTCCCCCCTAGAGTTTCCTATTTGGTTGGAATGTTCCTTATGGAAGGAATTAATCAGAGGAATAGAAACTCTGGTCAGTGTGGCCAGTGTGTGCTCCTTTGGTGGTATTGTTCAGTCACTAAGTTGTGTCCAACTCTGTGACCTCATAGACTGTAGCACACCAGGCTTCCCTGTCCTTCACTATCTCCCAGAGTTTGCTCAAACTCATGCCCATTGATTTTTTTAATGCCATCAAACCATCTCATCCTCTGTTGCCTTTTTCCTGCACTCAATATTTCCCAGCATCAGAGTCTTTTCCAAAGAGTCAGCTCTTCCCATCAGATGGCCAAAATATTGGGAGCTTCAGTTCAGGATCAGTCCTTCCAGTAATTATTCAGAGTCTACTTCTGGTAGGATTGACTAGTTTGATCTCCTTGCTGTCCAAGTGACTCCCAAGAGTCTTCTCCAGCACCACCTTTCAAAAATATCAATTCTTCGAGCTCAGCCTTCTTTATGGTCCAGGTCTCACATCCATATACGTCTATTGGAAAAATCATAGCTTTGACTACAGATGAACCTTTGTTATCAAAGTGACGTCTCTTCCTTTTAATACACTCTCTATATTTGTCATAGCTTTCCTTCCAAGAGCAAGCTCAGGGATGGAACTCACATCTCCTGTATTACAGGCAGATTCTTTACCACTGAGCCACTGGGGAAGCCCTGTGTGCTCCTTACTAGCACCCAATATCTCCTAGAGAAACAGATGCCCAGTCTCCTTTGGTGCCCATGAGAACTAGGTCTTTTCTAGATTTTCTTCATTCATTAAACATTTACTGAATATATACTATGGGCCAGATATGATGCCAAGGTATAGGGGAAAAAAAGGAAGGTGTAGATATCTTATCTGCCTTCTTTAATAACCTAAATATTATCTATGTGCTATGTGATCTTTAAATATTGTCATCAGGAATCCAAGCAAGCTATCAACAAAGTTAACAAAACTAAATAATGCTACTGAACTGCAACTGTCATGAATAAAAGGACTTAGTTTGACTTTTATACAACTGTCTCTTCAGCACATAGCATAGTTTCTGGCATATAGTAGGTGCTCAGTAAGTTTAAGTTTCTTATTTTTACCATCCTCATGTAGGCCAGTAAGTCTGTGTCATCCATCCATCCATCTGTCCATTCATTTGTCTATTATTGAGTGCCTTTCATAATCTTTGCACTTACAGTTTATATATCAAATTTGTATCAGCTAAGGTTCAATCACTTAAATCACTAAAAGACATAACTCTGAGTCTGTGCTTGCTTAAAAATAATTTTTTACAGAAATTCGAGTTATGTAACTGTGGGAGCTGATTAAGCAGTCCCTATAAGACATCTTTTTTCAGATCTGGTGTTGAAATTCAAGTCCACAAGGAACACAGCAGACAGAAGAAGATAGATGTAAGGTGAAGCACAGCATGGACAAGCCAGAAGGCACAAGCACAAACTAGAGCCCACGATAATCACTGAAACTTGCCAGTTGCTCTTGCCTCTGGTCTTGATGATATGATATCTTCCAGAAGCTTGAGTCCTTCAACCCAAAGCTAAACCTAGATCAAGAATCTGAGAAATTGCAGGAGGAGTCAGGAATAGGGGGAGCAGTTACAGACCTGGTCAGTGAGGTGAGCCTGCAGATAAACAACAGTATCTCTGAGCTATAAAATGGTTTCGATTATACTACTACTTCCCTTTCACCCTCTAAAACTCACTCAAGAATCTCTCTTGTAGTCCATCCTATCCAGAAACATACAAGGAAAACCTGGGGAAATTAGTTTACCCAAATTGACAATTTGCATAGCAACCATAGCATCCTACCTGATCTCATAATCCGAGAAGGCGGATGTTATTACTTCCATTGTACAAACAGAGAAACTGAGACCAGAGAGTTTATGATTTCACAGTTAGTAATGGGCACAGCTGGAATTTAACTGCAAAGTTCCTTTCCCACTTCAACATTATCAAAGAACAAACCCAGATGCTATCAGGGAGCAGAGTGGGTAGACCAACATACTGGTTCAGGAAACAAAAGAAAAAATATAATAGCAGACAATGGGGAAGAACTGATCACTTCTGGGGCACAGTGATAGCTAAAAACCTAGACAGTGAGGCAGACATGGGAGGTACTTCTAGAAGACACAGAAGGCCTTAAACAGGCTATTCTATAAGAAGGCCTGTTTTTGAAAAATAGCATCAAACTGGCTGAAGAAATCAAGATAACCAGAGCTACAACACAACTGCAGGAGATATAATTCACTCAAAATACAATGCAACTATGGTCTCTAGAACTGTGCAACCAACAGTTCTGAAGTCAGAAGGTCATTTGCTAGACTACTTAGCTATATACACACCACAGCGAAAGGCACCACTTCAAACAAGTTAAGACAATTTAATGAGTAGATAAATACAATTTAATGATGGATAAATGACAGACTACTCTCATTTACACAGACTGCTTAATCAGTTCTTCCCACACAGAAGTACACACTCACACTCACACATGCACACACACACACACACATATGCCACATGAACCTCCCCCTCGGAGACAAAGTTGAGAATTGTGATGTCATCTATATTTTCCCATACTCTTCAGCTACTGTTAACAGTTAGAGTTGTCACACCTGTGTTTGTCGGGCTGTCTAGAAGTGATGTTCTTAATGGCAAATGAACTCTTTGAATAAGTCTCATCTCATCTAATTTCAAAATCTGAGTCTCTTAATGGCATACTTCCACAACACATAGATGTAGTTATTAGAAACTGTCCATCTCACATTCTAAGTGAGAACAGGAAGGAAATATCTACCTTAAGAGGAAGAGTTGTTCCATTTATAGAAATGATGAATAGCTTCAAAAGAGCAGGGTCATTTATTACAATAGATTTCAGAAGGTTTGGTGTATGAACAATAGACTAAACCTAATAATATCCAGAAGGAAAGGCCAGCATTGTGTCGGGGGACAGTCATTCTCAGCAGTGCTGCATATTAAACACCTCTTGCATCAGGCAAGCAGCCTGTCTATGGGCAAGGGCTCTGGAAGGATTCTTCTCCTCTTCATTGGAGCTAGGCTGGAAGAGTAAAGTGTGAGGGGCAGGGTGGATGCCTCATTTTCAACATACTTACCAAGCATCGAATGGATAATCCATTTCAATAAGAAAATGTGAGGGGGATAACCTATTTCACTCACTTCTCATGTACTCCTATTTGGGAGAATCCATTCCACTTAAAAAAATCAATTAAATTTTGCTTTTCAAAAATTCGACTCATTCACTTATTTGGAATCTTCCCAAGTTTTTACATTTTCCTTGAAACCACTGGGTACAGGAATGCTAGAAAACTTTGTCAGAGCTCTCATGGTGAAGCATTCTTATGGTGGGGCCAAAAAAGAACCAAGACTCTCCCTCTGAAAACAGTAGTCTTCAGATTTACCTCCTCAGCTTTGCAATTTAGTATATCCTCAAACCAAGGCTGTTCGCGTTTCTGGGGGATGTCCTTTATTTTGCCAGGAAAAATTTTCAGATGTTCAGAGGCGACTGGAATAATCTGTTCTCTCTCACAATGGATAAACAACCCCTCCAACATGAGAATCATTTTAATTTTGTCCTATTGTAACTTATAATGATTAGAGTGGAGAAGGCTCATTAAATACATTGGATATAAAACAAATCCAATTCTATTGTTCTGAAAGTTGGCCAGCATTTGAAAATGTAAATAACATGAGCATAGTGCGGCATAAGCAGTCTCGAGAAACTGGGCTGAAGTGAGCAGAAGAGCAAGGCTATGTTGAACATTTACTAATGAAAGTTTCAAACACCAGGTATAGGCTTCTTACAATATCTCCAAGCTCTTAACTTATTCTACTGTTGGATTCTTGATAATTAAAACAGATAATTGCAGGGGAAGTCATCCAGTGCAACCTCTTCCTATATGCACTAAGTAATAATTCACGCCAAGTAACTTAGTCAAGGAGACCCAGAGATGTGGGGCTCCCAGGCCAGGCCCTTTCTACCCACTTTGCTGTGTCCCTTTGCATTAGGAGGGCTTCCCTGGTGGCTCAGCTAGTAAAGAATCCCCTTGTAATGTGGGAGACCTGGGTTTGATCCCTGGGTTGGAAAGATACCCTGGAGAAGGGAAAGGCCACCCACTCCAGAATTCTGGCCTGGAGAATTCCATGGACTGCATAGTCGATGGGGTCGCAATGGACATGACTGAGCAACTTTCACATTCACTCTGCATTAGGAAACAAAAGGCTGACAGTCTTTAAGATCAGATAATCTACTCTTTTTCCTGAGGAGGGTTAATTAAGAAATGGGCTTGAGGTAGGGCAATGAACCCCCTTTTCTACTCCAAGGTTATTTTCCTCCATTTCTGTCATGTAATTTTTCATATGTTTAGTATGTTTCTTTCTTGGGTTCTGTTTCAAGAGGCTGAAGGGTACACTTCATGTCAGTGATTCAAAGCTGTGTTATCTCTTTTCTTCATTAAGAGAAATTTCTAAATAAATACCGGATTTCAGTGTAAAGGACCAGAAGCCAATAGCTCAGGCTGCTCAGTCAGATCACAATATAAATCAGAGAATCTGATTGTATAACAACTACATTTCACACTGGATAACATGCTTCTGATCTATTTCCTGTGCCTTTTCTGCATCCCTCTCTCAACTTGTAACCTGCAGGTGCTAAATGTCTTTGGTAGTAACCTCATGATAGAATTTTGAAATCTTTAAATGCCTACACAGTAAGAATATGGAAAATGTTATTTTTAAACAGCTTTATAAAGGTTTAAAAGCCTGTAAAATAATCAGTACAGTCAAGGTGAGGATCTTTGCCTGCCTGAGCTACCATAAGCAAAAATTATAGACTGGGTGACTTAAATAATAGACATTACTTCTCATAGCTCTTGAGGCTGGGAAGTCCAAGATGAAGATTCTGGAAGATTCAAATCTTGGTAGCTCTCTTCTTGGCTTGTGGATGGCCACCATCTCACTGTGTGCTCATGAAATCTCTTTGTGCACAGAAAGAGAGAAGTCTCCTTCACATAAAGGTATTAATTCCATCATGAGGACTCACACTCATTACCTAATCTAAACCTAATCACTTCCCAAAGGCCCAAATACCACCAAAATGGGGTTAGCACTTCTACAAGTAAAATTTTGGGAGACACAAACATTTAGTCTATAATAATACTGAATATATCCATCTTTCCCAAAGTTTTTTGTGTTCTTTCTAATTCCTTCATTCTGCTCCTCCTCACAATCACCACCCCAGTACCCAACAAAGTGAAGTCATTCAGTTGTGTCCAACTCTTTGAGACCCCATGGACTGTAGCCTACCAGGCTCCTCCATCCATGGATTTTCCAAGCTAGAGTACTGGAGTGGGTTGCTATTTCCTTCTCCACCAGTACCCAAACAACCACTATAATCTCTTCACATTTTTTAATTTATTCATGATTTAGTCTTAGTAGGTTGTATGTTTCTAGTATTAGTAATTTATCCACCTAGTCTAGGTTATCCAATGAATTAGCATATAATTGTTCATGTGATACCTATGTCATCTTCTTTTTTACACATTTGTGAACTTCACAGTTTTCCTCCTATTATTGATTCCTATTTTTATACCATTGGGGTTGGAAAAGATACATGATATGATTTCAGTCTTCTTGCATTTGTTAAGGCTTGTTTTGTGATATGATCTATCCTGGAGCACGTTTCATGTACGCTTGAGAAGCATGTGCACTGTGCTGATGTTGTGTGGAATGTTCTGCACGTGTACATTAAGTCTATTGGTCAAGTCCAGCATTTCCTCATAAATCTTCTGTCTGAATGATCTATCCATTGATGAATATAACCCTTACTATTGCCGTGCTGTTGTCTATTTCTCCTTTCATATCTGCTAGTATTCAATTTAACTTAATGACCTGTTTCAGAGAAGGCAATGGCACCCCACTCCAGTACTCTTGCCTGGAAAATCCCATGGATGGAGGAGCCTGCTAGGCTGTAGTCCATGGGGTCGTGAAGAGTCCCACACGACTGAGCGACTTCACTTTCACTTTTCACTTTCATGCATTGGAGAAGGAAATGGCAACCCACTCCAGTGTTCTTGCCTGGAGAATCCCAGGGACGGCGGAGCCTGGTGGGGGTGCCATCTATGGGGTCGCACAGAGTCAGACACAACTGAAGTGACTTAGCAGCAGCAGCAGTGGCAATGATCTGTTTAAAAATCATATTGCCAAATATAGACATAATGTGAGGTACTGGAAGTTAGAATTTCAACATAATAATTTTGAGTTAAGGATCTTAAGTAGGGAGATTTTCCTGGATTATCTGAGTGGTCTCAATATAATCACAAACACCCTTATAAGAAGGATGCAGGAGACTTCAGGTTCAGTAGAAGGTCATGTGATGCATCATAGATTGGAGTGATGGATCCATGAGCCTAGGAATGCCAGACTCTAGACACTGAAAGTGGTAAGAAATAGAAATTTTTCCTAAAGCTTCCAGAAGAAGCCAACTCTACTGACACCATGACTTTAGGTCCTTAAGACTCATTTTGGACTTCTGACCTTTGGAACTGTAGGAGAATAAACCCATGTTCTCTTAAAAGTTTGTTTTAATTTATTATAGCAATAATTAGATTCTAATACACTTGAGTAGCCATAGATTAGACAAGCAAATGTCTTCCTCTTTCTGTTGGTCATCACTGCTGATCTAGTTTGTTATATGTAGTTTATAAAGTGGCACCTACAGGCCTCCAAACTCTTTGACAGGGGACTCAATCCCATGCAGCTAGTCTCCATATTAATACTCTCTTAAGAAATTTTGCTTTCTTCAGCTCACCTCCAGACAGCAGCATGACCATGCCTTTCTCTCTGTCCCCTGTCACAGCAATCCCCACCAAGAAGGTCTTTTCCCCCATCTTCCCTATTTTACCCAAGTCTGGGGGCTTATGTGGTGAGATCTATTTTCCATACCTCTCAGAAATCAAACACTTAACAAGTGGGCCGTGACAACCCTGCCTGGCCTAATCCATAATCCACCTCTGCGTGGTGCTCTTTGCCCTACTCCAGTAGCATCAGGACACATCAGCATCTCTGGTGTCTTATTTCTCAGTCAACTGTGAAATAAGTGACAGTCTCCCTTTACACAGATGCCCACAAACTCTGTGAATACTTCCGCTTGTTCACCAACCTCCAATTCCATTTGATGGAGGGAACGGGACAAGTTGTGTGTTTCTTCCCTTTTCTTCTCCTCATGAACACCATTTCCATTTCCCTGACTCTTTCAGTCCCCAGTTATCACTCCAGTTGTCACAGATCATCAAACAAGTTTAATTCTGTTCATGTCAGCAACTGAGTGGGAATCTCACAGAAGAGCCAGGCATTTTTCAAAAACTCAGGCCCGAGAATTTAATGGCTCAGTTCTCTACAGGGTACCACTCCTACTGGAACTTTTGCACTCCTCACTATTCTCTAAGGAAGGAAAAGATCTCAATCAGTATCTCACATTATCCTATTACCCTCATATCATCTTATCTTTTAGGTGTCTCTGCTGTGTCCCAAGTGACTGCATGGCTTAATTATTCAGCAAATGACATGTATGAAACCTGGTCCTTGACTTGAACTCCCTCATTCTAACACCCTTTCTGTTACCAAGATATCTCAAAAGTAGCTCTCTTCTTTGCCATGAAGGGGCCCAGAGCAGCTAGCCTGAATAAATAAATACAAACATATTGTCACTGTGAAAAGTAAAAGTGTTAATCTCTCAGTCACGCCCAACTCTTTGTGACCCCATTGGCTGCAGCCCGCCAGGCTCCTCTGTCCATGGAATTCTCCAGGCAAGAATAATGGAGTGTGCTGCCTTTGCCTTTTCCAGGGGACCTTCCTGACCCAGGGATTAAACCTGGGTCTCCTGAACTGGAGGATGATTCCTTACCACTTGAGTTACCAGGGAAGCCCATATTGTCACTACCAAGGAGAATAATCCAAATATAACACACGGACTTGGCTGGTGGCTGATGATGACTAAGTGGATGAATTGCCTCTATGATGAGCAAAGCTATGTTCTTTATATCTCTCCATTCACAGGCAATGGTGAAACAGGTGCTTTTATTCAGCCTCTCTCAACCCCCTCAGTCATGTCACCACATGCTTGTGAATACTTGAAATAGAAAGGTCTTGTGAGTATCCAGTTAAGTTAGAAAAGGCATTTGAAATACACGCTTCACAACTGCAACGAGCCAGTTCCTATACCCCACAGATGCCCAGTAAATACTACTGATCATTTGACTATGAGTTTAAAGTATCTCTGGAGACTCCTTAGGAAAATAAACTCTGGCCCATGAATCTTCACTCTTACACTGCCTAGAGTGCTTAGCACAGAAGTTGGCACAAAATACACACTTGGGAAATATTGGTTGTGCTCAGTGGAATTGTATGGTATTATTTATACATCTATGTCTGACTCTATGCCAAAATCCCAGTAGGGTGAACTAATAGATGAAAAAAACGAGGATAGAAGATGTATTTCTAAGTAATGGCTAGAAGAGGAAACAGTGACTTATGTTAAATGAAGGGTAAAGTGATGAGTTAGAGGGATTATTGACTTTGGAGGCCTTAATGGCTTTAAGTGCAACACTGGCCATTTAATTTGAGGTAGAAAATAAGCTTCTGTTTGGAAATGAGTCAGGAAACTCCCCTTTGCTGAGGAAACCTAGTACTTTCTCAACCACCACTAGTGTGTGCCTGTATGTGTGTGTGTCTGTGTGCATGCACGTGTGTGTGTGTGTGTGTGTGTGAACGTGCATGAATGTACAGTACCAGGGTGATGAAGAATGTCACAATGCCTGAGGATTCTAATTTAATACATTCCCTCATTTAGACATATAACACTGTTTTGACAAGACTAAGCCTTCCTATCTGCACATCCAAGTGTAAATGCCAAAGGATAAAGTTTTAGAGTTAACAAGACATCACTTTCTAGATGACTGCTGGTATCAAAACATATGTCTGTCTGCTCAATATACATACATGTGTGTGTACACATACCCAAAAATGCACCAAAAACAGCAGCGTAGAAAGAAACAGGCCAGAGAAAACAACCTCCTTGCTTGTACTTATCTGAAGGATGGTTATGATCTATTGTAGATGAAATCATTTGGCTATGGTGACAGAAAACTTCCCAGTGGTCTTTTATACTATACTTCACCCGAGCTCCCTGTCATCACTTCTAGGTCTTGGACTGAGTCAGGAAATACCCCTAGCACAAACAGACAACATTCCAGTCTAAAGCCATGCACATCTGCACACTGCAAACCCATCCATGTTTAATCCCGTGAAACCCATCAAAGGATGACAGCTTAATATAACTCTCTGTATGAGCTAAGCACATTGTTATCTTTGGCCAGAATATGACCCTGGGATAACTTTCCTTCTATTTCCCAGACCCTTGCTGCACCATGTAGCCATCAGACTTCACATTAACATCCACTTCAGGTGCATTCTGGGAGCTACTAAAACAGAATTCCTTAAATGTTTACTAGTGAAGAAAACTTTTAAGAAATTTGGTTATATAAACAACCACGATCATCAAAAATTGTATCAGAAACTAGGGCAAAGAACTGATGATGGGGGAGTATATAATGAATTCAGTGAGTTCAGTTCAGTCGCTCAGTCGTGTTCGACTCTTTGCGATCCCATGAATCACAGCACGCCAGGCCTCCCTGTCCATCACCAACTCCCAGAGTTCATTCAGACTCACGTCCATATACTGAATTAAGTAAGGCCATTTAATAGGTGAATTTTGACTCTCCAATTATTTTAGGTTGATGAGTTACTATAAACCAGTAGTAAAAATCATAATACAGAGAAAGCTTTTCAGTTTAATAAAATTCACTTCCATGGCTCTGCGATTTGCCTTTCTTGTGTGATAAATGCACTCTGTTGTACACCATTTTGTTTATAAAATGGCACAAAGTGCAACAACACTACAGAACAAAAGCCAGGAAAGCCTCAACTCTGAACCTGGAAGTGAGCTCTGAATGAATGCTTCTTGAGGGAATCTGACCAAGATCTGATGTGGCTTTCTTTCTCTTCAATTCAGTGAATTTCCCCCCAAAAGATGAAAGGAGGCTATACTTTAGACCAAAATGGAATGGAGCACATTTGAAAGTAAAACCTTAAAACTCCTATTCCTTCAGACTGCTGTGACTTTTATCCTCCAAGATAATTCCTGGTACCACTGGTTCTAGAGAACAAGACAATACCAAAACCATGACTATCCCAAACTGGGCTTCCCTGGTGGCTTGGATGATGATAAAGAATCTACCTGCAAGGCAAAAGACCAGGGTTCGATCCCTGTGTAGGGAAGATCCCCTGGAGAAGGAAATGGCAACCCACTCCAGTATTCTTGCCTAGGAAATCCCAAGGACAGAGGAGCCTGACGGACTACAGTCTATGGTATCACAAAGAGTCGGATATGACTGAGCAACTAAACCACCTCCACTGCAAACCAATCAAATTGTGTTCAAAATCTTTACTCACACAGATGTCCTGCATATCAACCATCACTCAAACATGTACTCAGGGTAAATACTAACACCTAATGCTTCACCTTTTGAAACCAACCCTTCCCCTGGTAACAAGTACAATTTATTTTTTATTACTTCCTCTGGGTCCAGCTGTGTAGTAAGAGTTCAAATGTGTATTCCATATTTTTAGCTATATGTTAATATATTAACCAGGGGGATGTGAAAATCTTAAGTGTATATAATTAACCCTAAGCATTTTAAATACCTTAATTATAGTTTTAGTTAAACTAAGCAGTTAATATCTCTAATTTAGAGTGCATATACAATGAACCTCCATATCTAAAATTCAACACCAAATGAATTCCAACCAAGGATGTTACATAAAAAGTAACAACTTTGGAAATTATGTAAGGATATGAAATTGTCCACTATCTAATGGCTTCTATATTTGTAGTCTGCTTATTAAAGCAAAGAGAGCAAAAGAGAGAAAATTTTATCTTCATAAGACCTAAGTCCCTGTCTGGAAGGTGAGTGTTTTGAAGAGCTATGCTTCTTTTCAAAATCTCCAGAATCTGCTTTTTCTTAGAGTTTGTAGAAACAGAGTCTTAACTGGCCTGACATGTAAACTGCTGGGGTCGGGGGAAAGGGTAGGGGCAGGTGGTAGAGACAGGATAATCTGACAATGGGGTCTGTGACATAAAACTGATCATTCAGACTTATTCAACAGTCTACAACTGCAACGCATATAAGTACTGCGACGTTCTGCCTCCCCTCAAATGCTCTCCACCAGCCTGATACATGTCCTATAGTATCACTCCCTGTAGAGTTGTTTCTTTGTCAGTGGTTACTGAACACAGCAGTGCACTGGATTCACCTGGGGAACTTGCTAAAAAATCAGATTTCCAAACCCTGAATCAGAATCTTGACAGCCAGGGCATAGGGGATGTATATTTTAACCAGTTTTCCAGATGTGATAGTTGGCCTAGATAATCCAGTACTTGGACACTATTAATTTAGAAAACAATCAGGGAATATAGAGAAAAAGGAGAAATGCTGCTAAAATATGTAGGTTCTAAACCTCTCTTCATACAATAGAGATGAGTTCATCAAATGGGCTTGCTGTCACCTTGAAAGGCTCATGGAATGTTTCTATCCCAGGAATCACAAACTCAAATGTCTCCAAGACAGGCAGACAACATAAATGAGCAAGGTCAGCTGAGTGAAGCTTGCATGACTTCCTCAATCTGTATTTAATTTCCCACTTTTGGTAGAAACATGAGAACAATAAATATGGCAGATGCCTCTGAACTCTTTTATGAGAAAAGCAATGGTGCAAGAATGATAATAAAGGATCAGAAGCACTCAGTTGTAGTGTCCAGAGTAATAGTGGGGATTTTGGCATCTGAATAGTTCCTACCACATCTAATGTGGACAACTTACGTTATACCCAATTCTTGCCCATTTTCATGGAGGCAAAGCCCATGCAAAAGAAGTGAGGATTAACAAAGGAAAGGTTGAAGAAAAGCTAGGCAGGAAGAGGGAAACAGTTTAAGTTGGATCTTGGACTGCCAGGAGATCAAACCAGTCAATCCTAAAGAAAATCAGTCCTGAATATTCATTAGGACTGATGCTGAAGCTGAAGCTCTAAAATTTTGGCCACCTGATGCAAAGAACTGAGTCGCTGGAAAAGACCCTGATGCTGGGTAAGACTGAAGGCAGGAGGAGAAGAGGATAACAGGATAAGATGGTTGGATGGCATCACCAACTAGATGGACATGAGTTTGAGCAAGCTCCAGGAGTTGGTGATGGACAGGGAAGCCTGGCATGCTGCAGTCCATGGGTCGCAGAGTTGGAAACAGCTGAGCGACAGAAGTGACCTGAGCCTAACAGGAAGGAAAGACTTGTCCTAATATTTTCTCCATAGGAAGGTAGAGACACATGACCTACTGTTTAATTTCACTGAGATTTTGATGAGAGAAACTGGAATTTGGATCAGGAAAATCTGAAATAAAATCTCAGCAATCAAATTATTGAACCCTGTCTGAGCCTCAATGTTTCCATTTTTTCAACGGGAGGTAATATCTAATTTGTATGGGTGTTTTGAGGATTCTTGTGTAAATGCATATGAAGGCAGCAAGCAAATAGCCTGCCACAAAGGAAATATTTGGTGAATGACTACATTTTCTTGAACTCCCCATATTTGGGTCAGAGGACACTCTCATAATATCCTCTTTACATCTATAGCTCTATGAATATTTTAGGAAAGTGGTAGTTTATCTCAACCATTTATGTTTCTAAAACTCAAACTCAGATAATGTTTCCTTAGATTTTTGCAGTTTCTCTAAGATTTCTTTCAAGTATTCTACTTAATATTTGAATACAGTAAAGCATTAGAGGGCTTCCCTGGTGGCTCAGAGGTTAAAGCATCTGCTGCAATGCAGGAGACCTGGGTTTGATCCCTGGGTCAGGAAGATCCCCTGGAGAAGGAAATGGCAACCCACTCCAGTACTCTTGCCTGGAGAATCCCATGGACAGAGGAGCCTGGTGGGCTACAGTCCACGGGGTCGCAAAGAGTCGGACATGACTGAGCGACTTCACTTTCTTTAAGGCATTAGAAGATATTCTGTAGTTGTTTTTTAAAAATTATTTTTCACTTAAAATTGGTGATATAATTCTACAACAAGAATTTATGATCTCATACTTCCCCTGACATAACCTGGAATTTATCTGGCCTTTTTCACTTGGCCATCATGCACACACTCAGAAGATACATGACATCACTAATTATTACCAGGACTCCAGGATTTATTTTGTCTTGTATTTCTTTTCATGGTATTTTAGAGTTTTCCATAATTTTTTTCTGCATCCTCTAACAAGTAGAAGCAGAAAAACAAAACCTATATTCTCATATACACAAAGTAATTTCCCAGTTTACTCATCTGTGAAAAACCAAGAATACCAATAGCAAATGCTCTTTTGATTCATTCATTCACAAGCACTACCCGAGGGACTACCATGGGTTAGAAACAGTGTAAGATGCATTCATATACATGGGGAAATGGTGATATCAAAACTCTTCACAAACAGGAATCTAAGACAGCTTCTATTCAGGATATAGATGTCCACATTACACTGTGCCTGACAAATCTAATGAAGGCACTATGATTACATTTTGATAATCAGTTACCGTTACACTACTCATGACTGCTCTATATGACATACATTCTCTAGATTTAGGACCTAAAAGGAAAACCAAAACAATGTGGCATTAGATACAGATTCACTGTGTAATACTGTATGCCATCTTTCTTATCTTCACTAAGTTAATACCATCTTACCTGGTAGCAATGCCTCTACAATTACATTGGCACATATACAATGACAACTTTTGCGTTGATGCAGTTGTTATTTATCATTTACTTATTTTATTTTTATCTGTCCACTTAAATTACATATCCTCCCATACCATGACAGAGATTATTAGCTCCTCACCAAAGTGTACTTTCTATTCTTCCTACACATACATCTAAACTATTAATACATATCCCAGCCTCCACTGGGGCTGAGTATGACCATGTAACTCAGGTCTAGGTCTGGCCAGTAAAAACATCTATATCTGGTCCCTTAAAAACCTTTCACATATACCACCTCATTACATCCATGTCTCAGAGATATGACTTATGATGTCTATAGTGAGACTCAGAATGGTCTTAGAAGCCACATACTGAAAATGTCGGTACCACCATAGCCTGGGTCACTAAATTTCTTCATGGAGGAGAGCTGACCTACCAATATAAACATATTTTCTGAACAAAAAATAGAATTCTTATTGTTTAAGCCACTTAAGTTGGCAATTCATTTGCTACTACAGCCTCACCTACCCTAGTTAACATGCCTAGTTACTCAACTGACAACATTACTTTGAAAATCAATTGATCAGGACTTCCCTGGTGGTCCAGGGGCTAAGACTCCATCCTCCCAGTGCAGAGGCCTGAGTTTGATCCCTGGTCAGGGAACTAGATCCGACATGCCACAAACAAGACCTGCTGCAGCCAAATAAATAAACATGTTTTAAAAAAAATCAGTTTATCATCCCAGTATACACCTATTTTTAGACTCTACACTATTCATCAATCTATATGTCAATTCTTACTAATATCACAATGTTTTGATAACTGTAGCTTTTTAGTACATTTTGAAACCCATCTGTATAAATTCTCCAATTTTATTCCTTTCAAAAAAATGTGAAGCTATATTTTAGTCATTTAGAGTTCCATAAAATTTTAAAAACAGCTTGCTAATTTCTTATTTCTAAAGCCTCTTGAAATTGTATTGAATATCTAGGATAATTTGGGGAAATCATTATCTTCAAATATTGAGCCTTTCAATCCATAAAATAGGTATGTGTATATACAATAACTAAGTAGATTAGGCTGCAAACACACTAATTTGATTTTGATGCTAGTAATATTTTGTGGATTCTCTATAGTTTTCTATATGCATCATATGCATTTAAACTCAGTTTAAGAGCTGCAGATATGGGGACCTACTTATACAATTCCATCTCCCCCACCCCCAAGTTAGGATCAATTCCCCAACCAGGACTTGTCTGCTTACGTTTTCTCTTCAGTACCTTCAGGGTAGCAGCTCTGGTATCAGTTTTTTTTTTTTTTTTAATCTTTGGCTGAAACTCTTATTCTGTTCCATGGACATGTGGTTCAAGGGTCAGAAACATGCATAGACAGACCTTTGAGGTGTTTTCATTGGCTTTTTTCCTAATGTGATCTCCCCACTCTCTTTAGCATTAAGTTTCCTAGCTTCATTTTTCTTTATTTTCCAACCCAGAAAGATGGCGGTTTTCCCACTTGTATTCCACTGGCTCTATGCTCTGCGAGGGTTGCACTGAGCTCTAGTCAAAAAGCACAATATAAGAACTGACTACTATAGTGAACCATTGCCCACCCTCCCAAGTGTACACTCTTCAGTTGAGTCTGTCTGCCTCTGTTCACTCTCCAATACCATCAGGTAGGTGCTTTTTTGTATTGTGACTAAACTGTATACTTATTTTCTGCCCAGAGAAGTTATCTCATGAGGTTTTAGTTTATCATACCCAGAAGAGGAAATCAGCTAATGTCTAAAAGCAAAGACTTTTTTGCACTTAAAAGGAATCAAGAGTTCATCTAGATGAGTAAACTTACATCTGGGATGAATAAGAGATGTGACCACAGCCACACAGCTAAATGCCTAGTGATGAAAAACACTAAATAAATATATGGTTTGGTCCCAGACTTAGTGCATGATGTGTCAAAAATAGCACTGTGACCTGTCTGATTAAATGAGGTGAACCAGTCAAGCAGGCCACTGGAAGACCATCCTTGTGAGGAACTAGAGAACCTCCTCAGGTTCTGTTCTATAAGCAACAGGGAAATTTCTGCCACTTCTTGAGCAGTGGTGTGATGTGATAAATATTCTGCTGGGAAGAGATAATATTAGAGCAGTATGCAGTGTGAAAAAAGAAAGAGGACCCTGAAAGGTTTTTCAGTGACTCATGTAGGAAATGATGGGACGAGGCCTTGGGGGTAGGCACGGGGAATGCAGAGAGAAACCACAAGGGTCAAGACTTCCAGATGGAATATCACCATGATTAGTACCCTCACAGCTTCTAAAGAGCAAGCCTGCACGTCATTCAGGTTGTGTCCCCAGATCCAGCATCATCCCAGTGCTTAAGGCAAGTGGCAGCCAGGATAATTTCTTGAACATTTCTGTGCTTTCTTATAATTATTCTTTTCCCTTTTCTCATGCTGGAAATGGTGCTTGTTTGTGAGCCCAGAGGCCAGGAAATAATTAAGGGGTATGCAGTCTCTGCCATGTGCTTGTCTAATGTTCTTAAAAGGGAACACATTCAAAGATTCTCACATCCTTTGTCTCTGCCATACTTTTAGCTTCTGTCTCTCTGGTGCTTCTACTAAAGTTTTGCCGGCTCTGCCTTCTTGTAGGAATTTTCAAAGCCAGACAGTTCTATCAACACCCCTGCCTCCTATTAAATGAATATCTAAGATGTTATTTTCTGGCAGCTTATCTGATGGTGCTGAGATCAGAGGCACTGTGATTTTCAGCAATAGGAAGTTTGATTCCAATCTGACATATAGTAGGTCTCCGGCTGCAGTAGAATTGCCCCAGTGGCACAGTGCCAACTAAGCCAGCCTCATCTGATTCCCTCTCAGCACACTGCCTCCACTCCCTCAGCAGCTGTTAGTATCAGGAAGATACACACACATGCCTTCAAACTTATACAGAAAAGTAGGCTAGAAGGATAAAATGAATTCTTGGAATCCATGGATGGAGAATATATAGTAGTGAATACAGACCAAGTTATTTGGTTTTATGTTCAATGGGTCATCACTTTTGAAGTGTGCACCAATCAGCAGCCAAGGATCCAATGTACCAAGAGACAATTTCTAACAATAAGGGGTGGATAAACCCCAGTTTTTCCACCCTTCAATTATGAACCACATTCAACATGGTTTCTCAGGAGCTCTCAAGGAGGACTGAGTTTCAGTTACTCACAGCGGTAACCCCACAGATCAATGCATCCTTTACATCTTCTATCTCTTCCCTGGGTCACTTTACTCATTCTCTGTCTTGTGCCAACTGGAATGATTAACCAAATAAACTACTTGAACCCAGGTTCTTATTTTAGGGTCTGCATTTGGAAGAATCCTAATTAAAACAAGCTCCAGATTCTAGAATTCCCTCTTTCTCTCTACCAGGAAGGTAGAGAGAGTATCAAAATTTATTTCCTGGAAGGCCAGAAATTATAGCAGATAAGAAAAAAGAAAAGTATGCACAACCCACTCCGGTATTCTTGCCTGGAGAATTCTATGGACAGAGGAGCCTGGCGGGCCACAGTCCATGGGGTTGTAAAAGTCGGACCTGACTTAGTGACTAAACCACCGCCACCATGCACTGTAAGAAGAGGAAAATGAGATTCACATGCTCTTTGTACTGACTGGCAGTGCTGAAATGGAGAAGGTGGAGAAAACCACGGGAAACTAAAAAGTCTTTAGAACATCTTAGGACCAGATGCCATGGATGAGCAGCTCCAGGAAGCAGCTAGAACCTCCTTATGCTTGGAGAAGAGTGTGGATTCCATACTCATTTCCAGTGAACATAGTCCATCAGAAGTGTATCTTTCTCTGAGTCAACAGGAATGACAGTGCAGGGCCAACTGTCTGCTGAGCTTGGTGGCAAAACCAAGCTTAAGCTATGAAGATAGGAGTAGTAAATTGCTGAGCCCTCTCAGTGAGGAGCCTCAGGTCCCATTGTTTGCTGAGAGCCTCAGTTAACCAGTAGCTTGCAACTCTGATACCTAGAAGCCAATTCCAGCAGAGACCTAACACTCCAGCTGATTCTAAGCCCTGACACAATTAAAGGCAATTGTGTAGAAGTTCACTGAGGCTTAAAGAACCTTGTATGCACCAGGACCCAGGAGAAAGGAGCAGTGACACCACAAGAGACTAACTCAGACTTGCCCGGGAGTGTCCAGGAGTCTCCAGAGGATGCATGGGTTGATGGTGGCCTGCTGTAGGGTCGGGGGCACTGAGAGTGGCAGTGGGTACATGGGACCTTTTGGAGGAGGCTGCCATTTTCTTACTTCCACCATAGCTTGGCCTCAGGTCAAACAACAGGCAGGGAACACAGCCCCACCCATCAACAGAAAATAGGACTAAAGATTTACTGAGCATGGCCCTGCCCATCAGAATAAGACCCAGTTTCCCCCTCAGTCAGTCTCTCCCATCAGAAAGCTTCCATAAGCCTCTTATACTTATCCATTAGAGGGCAGACAGAATGAAAACCACAATCACAGAAAATTAACCAAACTGATCACATGGGCCACAACCTTGTCTAACTCAATGCAACTATGAGCCATGGCCTTTAGGGCACTCAAGATGTATGAGTCATGGTGGAAACTTCTGACAAAACATGGTCCACTGGAGAAGGGAATGGAAAACCACTTCAGTATTCTTGCCTTGAGAACCCCATGAACAGCATGAAAAGGCAAAAAGATAGGACACTGAAAGATGAATTCCCCAGGTTGGTAGGTGCCCAATATGCTACTGGAGATCAGTGGAGAAATAACTCCAGAAAGAATGAAAAGATGAAGCCAAAGCAAAAACAATGCCTAGTTGTAGATGTGACTGGAGATGGAAGAAGTCCAATGCTGTAAAGAATAATATTGCATAGGGACCTGGAACATTAGGTCCATGAATCAAAGCAAATTGGAAGTGGTCAAACAGGAGACAGCAAGAGTGAAATTCGACATTTTAGGAATCAGTGAACTAAAATGGATGGGAATGGGTGAATTTAACTCAGGTGACCATTATATCCACTACTATGGGCAAGAATCCCTTAGAAGAAATGGAGTATCCATCATAGTAAAAAAAAAAAAAAAAAAAAAAAAAAATGGATACAATCTCAAAAATGATAGAATGATCTCTGTTTGTTTCCAAGGCAAACCATTCAATATAACAGAAATCCATGTCTATGAGCCAACCAGTAATGCTGAAGAAGCTGAAGTTGAATTGTTCTATGAAGACCTACAAGACCTTCTAGAACTAACACCCAAAAAAGATGTCCTCTTTGTTACAGGGGACTGGAATGCAAAAGTAGGAAGACAAGAGATACCTGGAGTAACAGGCAAATTTGGCTTTGGAGTACAAAATGAAGCAGGTCAAAGATTAACAGAATTTTGCCAAGAGAACACATTGGTCATAGCTAATACCCTCTTCCAACAACACAAGAGAAGACTCTACACATCACCAGAGAAGACTCTCTGTATCAAAGAAGACTCTGGACATTACCAGATGGTCAATACAAAAATCAGACTGATTAAATTCTTTGCAGCCGAAGATGGAAAAGCTCTATACAGTCAGCAAAAACAAGACTGGAAGCTGACTGTGCCTCAGAGCATGAACTCCTTATTGCCAAATTCAGATTTAAACTGAAGAAAGTAGGGAAAACCACTAGAACATTCAGGTATGACCTAAATCCAATCCCCTACGATTATACAGTAGACGTGACAAATAGATTCAAGGAATTAGATCTGATAGAGTGCCTGAAGAACTATGGAGAGAGGTTCATGACATTGTACAAGAGGCAGTGATCAAGACCATCCACAAGAAAAAGAAATGGAAAAAGGCAAAATGGCTGTCTGAGGAGGCCTTACAAATAGCTGTGAAAAGAAGAGAACTGAAACACAAAGGAGAAAAGGAAAGATATAAGCATCTGAATGCAGAGTTCCAAAGAATAGCAAGGAGAGATAAGAAAGCCTTCCTCAGGGATCAATGCAAAGAAATAGAGGAAAACAACAGAATGGGAAAGACTAGACATCTCTTCAAGAAAAATAGAGATACCAAGGGAACATTTCATGCAAAGACGGGCACAGTAAAGTACAGAAATGGTTTGGACCTAAGAGAAGCAGAAGATATTAAGAAGGGGTGGCAAGAATACACAGAACTATATAAAAAAATCTTCATGATGCAGATAACCACGATGGTGTGATAATTCACCTAGAGACAGACATCCTGGAATGTGAAGTCAAGTCAGCCTTAGAAAGCATCACTACGAACAAAGCTAGTGGAGGTGATGGAATTTCAGTTGAGTTATTTAAAATCCTAAAAGATGATGCTGTGAAAGTGCTGCACTCAATATGCCAGCAAATTTGGAAAACTCCACAGTAGCCACAGGACTGAAAAAGGTCAGTTTTCATTCCAATTCCAAAGTAAGGCAATGCCGAAGAATGTTTAAACTACCACACAATTGCACTCATCTCACACACTAGCAAAGTAATACTCAAAATACTCCAAGCCAGGCTTTAACAGTATGTGAACTATGAAATTTCAGATGTTCAAGCTGGTTGTAGAAAAGGCAGAGGGACTTCAGGCTCTACTACAAAGCCACAGTTATCAAGACAGTATGGTACTGGCACAAAGACAGAAATATTGATCAATGGAATAAAATAGAAAGCCCAGAGATAAATCCATGCACGTATGGACACCTTATCTTCGACAAAGGAGGCAAGAATATACAATGGATTAAAGACAATCTCTTTAACAAGTGGTGCTGGGAAATCTGGTCAACCACTTGTAAAAGAATGAAACTGGACCACTTTCTAACACCATACACAAAAATAAACTCAAAATGGATTAAAGATCTAAACGTAAGACCAGAAACTATAAAACTCCTAGAGGAGAACATAGGCAAAACACTCTCCGACATACATCACAGCAGGATCCTCTATGACCCACCTCCCAGAATATTGGAAATAAAAACAAAATAAACAAATGGGACCTAATTAAACTTAAAAGCTTCTGCACATCAAAGGAAACTATTAGCAAGGTGAAAAGACAGCCTTCAGAATGGGAGAAAATAATAGCAAATGAAGCAACCGACAAACAACTAATCTCAAAAATATACAAGCAACTCCTACAGCTCAACTCCAGAAAAATAAACGACCCAATCAAAAAATGGGCCAAAGAACTAAATAGACATTTCTCCAAAAAAGACATACAGATGGCTAACAAACACATGAAAAGATGCTCAACATCACTCATTGTCAGAAAATGCAAATCAAAACCACCATGAGGTACCATTTCACACCAGTCAGAATGGCTGCGATCCAAAAGTCTACAAATAATAAATGCTGGAGAGGGTGTGGAGAAAAGGGAACCCTCTTACACTGTTGGTGGGAATGCAAACTAGTACAGCCACTATGGAGAACAGTGTGGAGATTCCTTAAAAAACTGGAAATAGAACTGCCTTATGATCCAGCAATCCCACTGCTGGGCATACACAATGAAAACCAGAAGGGAAAGAGACACGTGTACCCCAATGTTCATCGCAGCACTGTTTATAATAGCCAAGACATGGAAGCAACCTAGATGTCCATCAGCAGATGAATGGATAAGAAAGCTATGGTACATATACACAATGGAGTATTACTCAGCCATTAAAAAGAATACATTTGAATCAGTTCTAATGAGGTGGATGAAACTGGAGCCTATTATACAGAGTGAAGTAAGCCAGAAGGAAAAACATAAATACAGTATACTAACGCATATATATGAAATTTAGAAAGATGGTAACAATAACCCGATTAATGAGACAGCAAAGAGACACTGATGTATAGAACAGTCTTATGGACTCTGTGGGAGAGGGAGAGGGTGGGAAGATTTGGGAGAATGGCAATGTAACATGTAAAATATCATGTAGGAAACGAGTTGCCAGTCCAGGTTCGATGCATGATGCTTGATGCTTGGGGCTGGTGCACTGGGACGGGCCCAGAGGGATGGTATGGGGGAGGGAGGAGGGAGGAGGGTTGGGATGGGGAACACATGTATACCTGTGGCGGATTCATTTTGATATTTGGCAAAACTAATACAATTATGTAAAGTTTAAAAATAAAATAAAATTAGAAAAAAATAAATAAATAAAATGGGGAGTTAATGATATGTGAATTACATTCCAAGAAGCTGTTATTTTATTTTTATTTTTTAATATTTTTTTCAGTCATGCTGCACATGTGTAATTTTAATTCCCTAACAAGGAATTAAACACTGGGGCCCCTGCAATGGAAGCAGAGTCTTAACCACTGGATTGCCAGGAAATCCCAAAATTATTATTTTTAAAAGAAAAAAAATGATTTGGTAAATTTCTAAATAAGATCATTATCTTTACAGGTTCTTGCTAACCTACACCATGATTAAAAATCAAACCAAACTTATCTTCCAAATTCCATGTCCAAATTTATCTCCCTTATTATTATTATTTTTGTTGTTGTTTCCCCTCAATCCCCACTTCTCATTTTTTTCTTTTTTTAATTGAAGGAAAGGCTATAGATTGTTGGAGTTTATGGGGTTCTGCTTGTTTCTTGAAGATGGAAAAAGCTTAGCGTATGTATATATATAACTTCCCCATTTCAAAGGTTTTGTGGTGTATTAGTGAATCAAACTGGATGAAATTTTAGTAATTTTAATCAATCATTTGGCCATTATTTCCACTGCTGAAAGAAGATTTTCTTAATCTAAAGAGGATGCAATGAAGATTACAAATATATATTTTTAATTTTTACTAAAAGCTGGATGAAATGGAACTGTTATGGGAAAAAATGCACACACTCATGATACTTAGTAAATTACTTGCATTCTGGAACCCAGTTATATTTGAAGTTAAATTAATAAATCCATGTTTGTACGAAAAAAAAAAAAAAAAAAAAAAAAAAAAGAAAAGGCAGAGGAATTAGAGATCAAATTGCCAACATCTACTGGATCATAGAAAAAGCAAGACAGTTCCAGAAAAGCATCTATTTCTGCTTTATTGACTATGCCAAGCCTTTGACTGTGTGGATCACAATAAACTGTGGAAAATCCTTAAAGAAGTGGGAATACCAGACCACGTTACCTGCCTCCTGTGAAATCTGTATGCAGGTCAAGAAGCAACAGTTAGAACTGGACATGGAACAACAGACTGGTTCCAAAACTGGAAAGGAGTACGTCAAGGTTGTATATTGTCACCCCGCTGACTTAACTTACATGCAGAGTACATCATGTGCAATGCCAGACTGGATGAAACACAAGCTGGAATCAAGATTCCCAGGAGAAATATCAATAAGCTCAGATATGAGATCACACCACCCTTATGGCAGAAAGAGAAGAAGAGCTAAAGAGCCTCTTGATGAAAGTGAAAGAGGAGAGTGAAAAAGTTGACTTAAAACTCAACATGCAGAAAACTAAGACCATGGCATCTGTTCCCACCACTTTATGGCAAATAGATGGGAAACAGTGGAAACAGTGACAGACTTTCTTTTCGTGGGCTCCAAAATTACTGCAGATGGTGACTGCAGCCATGAAATTAAAAGACGCTTACTCCTTGGAAAGAAAGTTATGACCAATTTAGACAGCATATTAAAAAGCAGAGACATTACTTTGTCAACAAAGGTCCATCTAGTCAAAGCTATGGTTTTTCCAGTAGTCATGTATGGATGTTAGAGTTGGACTATAAAGAAAGCTGAGCACTAAAGAATTGATGCTTTTGAATTGTGGTGTTGGAGAAGACTCTTGAGAATACCTTGGGTTGCAAGGAGACCCAACCAGTCAATTCTAAAGGAAATCAGTCCTGAATATTCATTGGAAGGATTGATGCTGAAGCTGAAACTCCAATCCTTTGGCCACCTGATGCGAAGAACTGACTCCTTGGAAAAGACCCTGATGCTGAGAAAGATTAAAGGCAGGAGGAGTAGGGGATGACAGAAGGTGAGATGGTTGGATGGCATCACCGACTCAATGGACATGAGTTTGAGCAAGCTCTGGGAGTTGGTGATGGACAGGGAAGCCTGGCATGCTGCAGTCCATTGGGTCACAAAAAGTCAGACATGACTGAGTGACTGAACTGAACTGACTGACACACTCAAACACAAATGCTTGACATGCACAATTTTTAAATACCTGAGATATCAGATTATTCTCACCTTCTACCCCAGTAAGAATCTTTATAATCACCTCCTAATTCTAAAAAAATTGGAAAAATCTAGCTAGTAATGATGAACAGGACGGCAGAGGATGAGATGGCTGGATGGTATCACCGACTCGATGGACATGAGTCTGAGTGAACTCCAGGAATTGGTGATAGTGCTGTGACTCATGGGGTCACAAAGAGTCAGACACGACTGAGCGACTGAACTGAACTGAAATGAACTGAATGATGAAGACGAGAAAGTGAGACTTTCCTACTCTGGTAGGAATATATGTACCTTGGTGCAATTTCTGGAGGGAAATTTGGCAATAGGTATAAAAACTGCACAGCCATTTGTGGGATCAGGGAAGCCATGATTCAGAAATTAAATAGAAGCAAGACAGTGGAAGGAATGTGGGTCAGGGTTAAACTCATGACTTCATTGGGTGACCCTGAATACATCATTTAGATAATCTCTCTGATCTTCAATTCCCTGGACACTAAAACAGGAACTGTAATTCCCACCTTTTTCACTTGTTTTAAAGGTTAAAAAAATGCTCACAAGGAAAATGTACCACTCTAGAATCTGTCACTTTAGCAGGACAAGTAAAAGGAAAGGGAATTGTTTACCTTAATGAATAAAAATGAATGGTGGAACCAATAGTAACCAATTACTATCACTGTTGTAAAAACTTAAAAAATCTTATGGGGAAGACTTGAACAAGAGGACTGACACGGTGTATATAGTTGTTAGAGACTTTATAAATATTTTTATTTTTTGAAATAAAATGACTAAAAGATATCCACTAACTAGATATAATATCTATAACAGCCTATATATTCTAATTAATACTGTTAATTTCTTATATCCTGCTCACCAGGAATTTTTGAGTATTCTCTGAAGTTTCAGTAAAAATGTTTTAAAATTCATTTTGCTTTGTTGCAGAAAGTATACACGTTCAAAGACTAGGAAGTTTGTGCTTGTTTCTACTGTCTTTTGGGTTTTGGTTGTTTTCGTTACTATTACTTTGTCTAATGCATCATTCAAATATCCAATGCCCTTCTGATTTTATGTCACAAATCATTGACTTCTACATTCTTGAATTCAACAAAATCCTAGAAATCAAGAGTAATTTGGATGTTTGAGACAGAACAAGTTTGAGAACACAATATTTAACTACTCTCCCCTAGCACCATAGGTCTGCGGTCATAGGTCCAAGAACTATTCCAAACTCCCTTTCTCAATAACATAGGGCTATAAATTCTCAATGTTACCCATGCTAAATGCATATTAGAACAAATTAGAATAGCATTTATCTCTAATGTGGAGTCTTCAGCAACTTACCTACCCATACCATATACCCAGACACACACAAACTTACTTAATCTTCATCAAACATCTACTACATGCCAGATGTTCTGTAGGCTCTGTAGCAGTTGGGGTTCAAAGAGAGAGGCAAAGCACTGTGCTCACTGTGGACTGAGGAATTTAGGAGATCTGATAAAATTATGGGAGTAGTGGGGAAAGAAAAGGCCTGGAAGGGGGCCTTGCAGACTTAGAAGAAGTCACTAAACCAGTCCCCCTGAAGTGCTGGTGCAGGTAGACTTGTTGGGGTACCTGGGGAAATCTGAAAGACCAAGCACAACCAGCAACAGAGTTTGTAAGAGCTGTCATCTTTGTGCAGCTACTATTTCTGTGTGTCCACAGCCAAGCATCTGGTGGAGATGCTTGGGTAAGAGGCCTCACTGTTGGAAAGAAGAGATGGATGCAGAGCAGGAGAGAATGAGGACAAACTGGGTGTCTCTGCATGTTTTTCTACCCTCTAAATCTCACATAAGCTCCTGTTTCGGCCAACTATAACTTGGAACCAGTCAGGAAAGGAGATTCTTGGAAATGTAGTGCTAAGATTAAGCAACCCAAACTAGTCCATATTCATACTGTCAGCTTGTCGTCTACATATACTGCTTTTAACCATATTTAATTTTCAAATAGAGGCAACAGCAAAATGATGTTTCTACCTAACATGATACAATTATCCTTGATATAACTAGTAATGCACAACATAATCCTCTCCAGAAGAGGATGCGTAACTTTTCTGTTTCTTTATCCATTTTTGGGTATTCATCTCTTATCTGAGTCACACACTTCTTTTGATATCTAAACATTAAACACTATTAATATATTTCACATTGGAAAGTAAAGAGGAACAGAAAAAACAGAGAAATCAAATGGCATTTCACACACACACATACGTACGCACAACACATATTCACCTCCAAGTAAGGAACAAATACTTAGAAGTACCAGAGGATTTCTGTAACTCGTCAGGCCATCATAACTGAGATTTAGAACTCCTTTCTTCCATTATCCATCTGTATTCTCTTTGTCCTGAGCAAGTACCTTGGCTGGTCACAGTTACCTGTCTGATAGCAGGGTGACTCAGACAACTGTTCCTTAAAGGTCTGTCCTGTTGGCAGTTTTGCTTTTATTGGACTGTTGTAGTATTTCATTAATTTTAACATCAGACATGGAGGAGGCACCCAGAGGACCTCCTGCTCTCCAGATATACTCTCACTGCCCTCACTGTATTAGAGAAGCCCAATGTTCCCACTGACAGTACCAATCACCCTTCCAATACAATGATTCTTTCCTTTGCCTATTGGTTCAGTGGGATGAGGAGTCCAAAATGACCAGGTAACAGTCTCTCAACTTCCAGTTTAGTGAAGCATCTTGTGCCCTCTGATAAAAATAGTCTTCCACTGTTCACTAAGAACGCTAAATCAAATTATAGCCCTTCTGCTTGTTTCTCTCATATACTAATCCTCAAAACAGCCATTCTTCAGTACCCCAGGTCCTAGTTTACCACCACTCATTAGGACAGCTGTGTCACAATCCCAAGTGATTTCAGTATTGACACAGATGATCATCTGGCCCAGCGTGTCCTATATCCCATCCTCATCTCAGGCTGCTGCTGCTGCTAAGTCGCTTCAGTCCAACTCTGTGCGACCCCATAGATGGCAGCCCACCAGGCTCCTCTGTCCATGGGATTTTCCAGGCAAGAGTACTGGAGTGGGGTGCCATTGCCTTCTCCCATCTCAGGCAATCCTCTTCTATTTTAATCATCTGAGGAATGGGGACCAGGCTACCAGGGACCTCAAACAGCCCAAAGCCCCATGATATTATTCAAACTAGCCATTTCTAAGCTGTCTACCCTGCCCTGCCTGCCTTTCCAATGGAAACCCCCCCAAAAGGCTCTGACCTAATGCTTTCCCTCAGCTCCTATCACCTGTTTCCTGACCACCCTTACCTCCTGGGGCTTGTGAAGATAAATTCTTTTTTCTTTCCTGAGACTGTTCTCTTTTACTTTCTGTGGTCACATCTAAGTGCCCACCTCATAAAAGAATACAAAACCTAGGGTCAATATTATATTGCTTGTTTGCAAACCCAATAAAATGAAATGAAAGGGAGAAAAAGAACTCTAAATCATCACAGCAGAAAATTGTAGGGACAATTTCTGCCAGTGGATCACTAGAGGTAACAGAGAAGAACCATTCCTATGGGTCACTCATTCAGAGCATATATTCATTCTAAAGAATTTTACACTAACCTTTCAAAATAGTGCTACACATTTGGAGCCACAACTGAGCCTCCAAAGGACCTCTCAGATGAATTGCTTCAGGATTATGAGGACTATAACAGTGCTAATGAATTTGATATTGAATAATTTCCATGGTAAAAGTAATATTGAGTGGAAAATTTTAACACTCAATAAAGCATTTTGGAAATCTATGGGTGATGATTTTGGCAGAATCATCAGAGGCAGGGAAGACAAAGTCATATCCAGGATATGAGTCTATGCCACTGAGAACAAAATGCTATTCCTTCCATGATGGAAGTAGCCCAATGTAATCAATCTTATACCAAGTGGTTGGCTGATGTTCTGTGAGAGTGGTGACATATTATGGACTCAGTGTTGGTTTCTATGTTAGTGGGTTTGGCACTCAGTAATGAATAAAACCAAACCAATCTTTGTGAGCAAAGTCTATGCTGCTGATTCCATGTAAAACCTCTATTACTGTCACAAGGCCACCCTCACCTACTAGGCAATGGTTGGAATGGCTGGGTAAAGGGGCTGACTAACATCTGTACCATTCTTGTCCATCTGGTTTTTAATACTAACCTCTGCTGGAGGAGGTCTTTTGTAAATAAGCACACAGAACACAAAGACATTTATACTTTGTGCCCATTATGAAGTGTTCTATGCATGTACTATTTCTGGACTGCTTGACACAATTATTGAATTGTGTTGTTTCCAAGTCTCTGACTATCCAATCAAACCATCAGCCACTACCCACGAATCAGTATAGAGCCAAGGAACTGGCCATTTTTCCTAGGGAAAATGGACAGTTGGATGCACTGCTTTACAACTGCAAGAGCAGCCAGGTGCAGCAACGATACCCTTTCCTTGGAAGGGATATTGAGTAGAGATAAATCCAGATGGCCTTGGGGGCTCATCTCCTGCTCATTTTGGACACTTAGCAGAGAGCTGGCTTAGCACTGCTCAGCCAGCATGCAGAGATAAAGCCTTTGGCTAATTTCAACATTCCATTCCGCAGGCAAGGCTGTTTCCTGAGCCCTCAGTATTCAGACCTTGGTCTCCAGTATGCCTCTTCCCTAGCATGTTCTGGACCCAGAGATCTCCCACTTTACTTCTTTTTATTGCAAGAAACCAGATGCTCCCTAACTTAGGCTAACTTACATAATGGAGTGAGTAAGCAGGGAGTTATTTTTTTGTACATCTGGCTCAGACAGTAAAGAATCTGCCTGGAATGATCCAGATTCTTGGTTTTGATCCCTAGGTCAGGAAGATCCCCTGGAGAAGGGAATGGCAACCCACTCCAATATTCTTGCATGGAGAATTCCATGGACAGAGGAGCCTGGTGGGCTATAGTCCCTGAGGTCATAAAGAGTCGAACATAACGGAGTGACTCTCACTTAACACTTAGCAGCTTTTTGGCTAAAGCAAGTCTCTGCTGGACTTTGGATCATGGTGCAGACAGGGCATGTATGTTCAGCCTGTGCAACAGAGCAATAAAAACATGAGGAAATGTATGCATTCTACTACTTCTCTGATTTTAAGTTTTTCACCCAATAAATCCTATGCTATATCTGAAACCCATGGTACTGTATAAATATCTATGATTTCTCTCATAGCAGGTATCTTGATATGCCCTAGGCCACTGGAGACCTAAATGCTTGACTAAATTGGCATCTCCCACATTTTTATGAGAAATATTTTGAATACTCTGGCACATATTTCTAGGGAAGTAACTACTTCCTACTCAACAGGTCTAGAACACACAACGTCATCAACATGGTAAACCAGCATGATGTCATTTGGAATGGGAAGGCAGAGAGGTCCCTGAAAAAAAAAAGTTATGAAAAGGGGATGAATGGTCCTGAGATGGAGCAGTGTATTGCTAACTACCATCTAAAAGCAAGCTTCTTCTCTACTCAAAGGTATTTACCAGCTTACTAGCCGCATATGGATTCCAGGGGATGTATTGATTAGTCCAGTAAAGAAACCACACCTGTCACAGGTTACAAATGGAGTTCCCTTCCACCTGATTAAGTTTATGATAAACCACTGTCATTCCCCAAGATCTGTCATCTGCACAGTCCACACAGGCATATTAAATGAAGACGTGGTAGGAATCACCACTCTTGCATTTTTCAAGTCCTCGATGGTGAAACAAACCTCTCCAACCCTACCAAAAAAAAATTCAGCATTGATTTTTTATTGGGTTACTGATTTAGTAGGAAGAGGAAGTTCTGGAGGTTTCCATCTTGCAATTCCTGTGATAAAAGGCCTCACTCCACAGATCAGAGAACCACTATGGAGGTTGTGCCAGTTGCTTATTTGTCTATTTCAATTATACATTTCATAATTAGGGCAATAACTATTGCTTGACATAGTCTAAAAATGTCCCATTTGCTACTGACAACAAGGTCATCAATCCCTTTAAATCTATTCATATCAGAATCCTAATGCCATACCATATTGCTATCCTTAATGTTCTATTTGCCTAGAACCACTTCTGGCAACAGCAATATTTACCTCAGGATTCAAATAGGAATGATAGAGGACAAGAGATTTGTTAATAGGAATTAGGCCTTACACAATTGTTGGAGGAGCTGGAGCAGTAAAGATCTAGGAGAGGGGACGGAGGACCTGAAGAAGTTACGAACCGGTGTTCTCAAAGCACTGACACAGGTGGACAAGATGGGGCTTTCAGGGAAATTTGATAAGCTAGGCTCATCCAGTCACTAAAGTGGAACCCCAAATGAGGACCCCTTCATGAGGAACACAGCAGCTGATGCGTCTACATATCTACCACTTCTGTGCATCTATAACCAAGCATATGGTCGTGTGACTGGGACCATTGCTGGTCAACAGGACCAGAAATCAGGAGGCAGAAACCTGACTTGGAGTCAAAGAAAAGAAAAACAAGTAGGAACCTGCCAGGCATTTCTTTGTCTTTTCATCACCATATTTGACCCTGAAATTCTTCAGAAAGTAATGACTCTGCTTTAGTTCCCTTTCTCAAATCCCACTCAAGCTCCTCTTTTGAGCAGTTCCAATCTGAAGGCAGAGGAAAGGGGGTTCTGGGAAATGCAGTTCTCAGTTTAACCAAGCTGACAGTAAAACAACCTGGCATGCCAACACGGATACAAGATGAATGAAACATGGCATAGAAGAGGAAGGAAGGGGAGCCAGCAGATGAGGCTGAGAAGGAGCAGTCAGGAAGAAGATAGGAAAACCAGGAGAAAGTGGTTTATTGGATCCCACATGCTGAAAGTGCCTGAAGAAAGAAGGAACCATCAATTCTGCCAAATATGGATGAAAAGTTAAATAAAATGAAGTTTGAAAATTGTCCATAGGACTTGAGAACACAGAGATCACTGTGGATCTTAAAGGGAGTGAGATGTTGATGGTGGTGATAAAAGTCTGAATGGCATGGTGTAAAGAGAAAAAAAAACATAGATAGGAGGTCAACAATTTTTGCAAGGATTTTTTTCTGTTAAAAAGTCATAAATAAATGGAGTGGTAGTGAAGCAGGTGCTCTAAATCAAAGATGATGTTCATTTATGGGTGTAAGTATTTATTAAGATGAGAACTCATGATATCTTTGGATGCTAATTAAGTACAGAAGCAAAAATTAATGATGTAAGAAAAGGTAAAGTGTGGGGAATAATTAAATGGGCAAAATGCTTTAATTAGCAAAGAGAAACGGAACCCAGTACAGATGAAGAGGGGTTGCTTTATTAGGTATATGGGCAGTTGATCCACTTTACAGGAGGGGAAGCTCATGAGCACAAATACAAGTAGACTAGTAGATTTATTGTCTGTGAGAAGATGAAACCATTCCTTTCTGATCCTATTTTCCCAGCAAAATAAAAATCAGGGTCATTAGGGCGGAGTGACAAGGGGAGGGAGTGTTGAAAGTTTGAACAAAGAGGAGAAATTATGAAAGAGTTGTCTTGGAGAGTGAAATATAAATTGATTCAGGGAAACACTGTTGCATGCTTGGCAGTACTGAAGCCTCACTTACGGTTTGTGGGTGTAAATTTAAAGCGAAACCAGTCACATTGTTTTCATGTCCTTTTGTCACCACGTCTGCTATTTGGGAACAAGAGAGGAATTGCCCTTGTCTTAAACTCAGTTGGCTTTAGTTTTTCCAAGAACAGAATGCGGCTCACACTAAATTAAGTCTCAGTGGGGATTTATGAGTAAGGAAGGATGTACCGTATGTGGTTACTGAACCAGGAATGTGGGAGTCAGGACCCCAAGTTACTGCTGCCATCTCTTTGGGACCACACGATCCTCATCTCTGCTTTTTGCATTACATTTATTTTTTCTCTCTGCCAACAAGATTTTTCTTTTTTGTGTACACTTGATAGAAAATGGTCATCCCAGCCCAGGCTAAACTCCCAGCTCCAAATCCCAGAAGAGAGTAACTAGAGCCTCTATGTACCAGTTCCAGACTGCGAAGGGGAAAAATCAGATTAGCTTATCTTTGGTCTGCCCTTGGGAGAGAAACCTCTGTGGAGTAAAAGTGGTATCCAGTGTGCATAAATCAACTGATCTAATTCCTAAAATCCTCAAGAGGGGTAGTCAGTCTGGTTCTGGAAATTTATGAGCAATCCAAAATCTTCAGTGTTGCAGAAATGGAATGCTGAAGCAAATTTACATTTCCTTAATTTCTTAAGGAAAATAAGAAATAGAGAAAGCAAGGGGATTCCAGAAACACATCTATCTCAGTGTAATCGACTACTAAAGCCTTTGACTGTGTGGATCATAATAAACTGTGGAAAGCTCTTAAAAAGATGGGAATACCAGACCATCTTACCTGTCTCCTGAGAAACCTGTATGTAGGCCAAGAAGCAGTAATTAAAACCCTGTATGGAATAACTGAGTGGTTCAAGATTAAGAAAGGAATATGACGGGGCTGTCTGTTGTCAACGTGTTTATTTAACCTATATGCTGAGCACATCATGAGAAAAGCCAGGCTGGATGAGTTATAAGCTGGAATCAAGATAGGCAGGAGAAATTTAAACAACCTCAGATACACAGATGATACCACTCTAATGGCAGAAAGAAAAGAGGAGCTAAAGAGCCTCTTGATGAAGGTGAAGGAGGAGAAAGAACCAGCTTGACACTAAATATTAAAAAAAAAAACTAAGATCATGGCATCTGGTCCCATTACTTCATAGCAAATAGAAGGGGAAAAGGTGGAAATGGTGCCAAATTTCCTCTTCCTGGGTTCTAAAATCACTGCAGATGGTGACTGCAGCCATGACATCAGAAGACAATTGCTTCTTGGCAAGAAAGCTATGACAAACCTAGACAGTGTGTTGAAAAGCAGAGACATTACTCTACCAACAAAGGCCCATATAGTCAAGGCTATGGACTCCCCAGAGGTCACATATTGTTGTGAGAGCTGGACCATAAAGGCAGAACACTGAAGAATTGATACCTTCAAACTGTGGTGCTGGAGAAAACTGAAAGTCCTATGCAAGGAGATCAAACCAGTCAGTCGTAAGGGAAATCTACCCTAAATACTCATTGGAAGGACTGATGCTGAAGTTGAAGCTCCAGTATTTCGGTCATCTGATGCAAACAGCCAACTCATTAGAAAGGTCCCTGATTCTGGGAAATACTGAGGGCAGAAGGAGAAGAGGTTGTCAGAGGATGAGATGGCTGGATGGCATCACCAATGCAATGGACATGATCTTGGGCAAACTCTGGGAAATGGTGAGGGACAGGGAGGCCTGGCGTGCTGCAGTCCATCGGGCCACAAAAAGCCAGACACAAAACATGACTGGGTGACTAAACAATGACAACAATTTCTTATAATTAGAGAATTGAATTTTATAGGTAGAAAAGGTATTGGAATAGTGATTTCTGCTTTTTCATTAAGTCCCAGTGAACTTTTGATCTTATATAAATATGTTCCAAAAGATGTGGAATAGCCATGAACAGCAAAGAGATGAATGTAGCAGAGATAAAGGCTTCTTTCAAAAATGTGTGCTTTATTTTGGCAAAGGTTCTAAATCAAACTTGAGCATCAGAAAAGGTTTAAGAATGAATGCTATGCTCTTTAGCTACACACTAACAATTGCCTTTTGCCATAAACACCAACAGAAAATTACTTGTCTTGAGTTTATCTTTTTCAGTTACAAATGACACAGAATTGCTGCTATGTTCTTACCTGGAAGAACATGTAAAGGTTACATGTGGCTGTGGAAACACCAGGATAATATTAAAATATTTGATCTCTCCAGTCCTGACTTGGCCACTAGTCAGCTGTATAATCTTCCTTAACCTGTATGAGCCTTCTAGAATACCTCTAGTGCCAGTGATCTTCTTAGGTTTTCCTCTTGTGTCAAAACCTATGAGTTGAAGAACTCCCAGAGAGAATGGTCCTGAGAGCATGAGCAGTCACAGCAAGAGATGCCCTAAAGACTTTCGGTTGATTTCACATCTAATTCACAAGTCTGTTGTATCCAGCCATGTCCAACAAGCAGAACAACCCAGAAGCCTGGGTGATGCAGTGAGTGCTTACCGTGTGATTTCTGAATGAACAGTAAATTTAAACTTGGAGAACTCCTGCAGTTGATTTTGATTAACATCAATGGAACAACACTGTAGGTTTATGATGTCAAAGCTCCTTAAAGATGCAAAACCTTCATGTTTGTTCACAGTCTTGTTTTTTTACTGAAATATTATAAGTAATAGTAACACAAGAGCTTTCTCCCAGTATGAGAGTTAGAGGAGGGTTTTTAGCGGTTATGGTACTGATTTAGCGAGTAACCACACTAACTCTCTATGGCATACAAGAATAAATAAGAAAGATATTTGTGGGGTGGGGATGGTTATTGGATCCCAATACACTAAATGAAGTATCTGCTCATGATATCACTCAGAAATGCAGATGTATAAGTACACCAGACTGGTTTTCTTTTTAAATTAAAAAAAAGTAGTTCCTCAAGATATACATGAAAATCAGACCATATGTGCTTTGAAAAGACTGGTTTACCCTGTTGGCTACAATCGTATCCAAAACCACATCTGCCCGGCATCTTTGCTATTACTGAAGACAACCAGGGTAAATAGCTCCACAGCTGGCCTCAAGGACACAACTTCAAGTTAGAAAACACTAATTATCCAGCCCATTCCTTGTCTTAAGTAAAAACCGGTAAAACAATTAGGTATCAGAGTTCTCGTAGAAAGTGTTCTGAAACGTGTAAAGTGCTATTCAAAAGGAATCTTGGATTCATTTAGACATATGAGGGTGGTAAACCTCATCTGGGCCAGAGTCAGAAGGAATTAGACATGCAAGGTGGTGGAGACAAGAAAGCCCTAACTCAGGACTGATAAGGACTCTCTCCAAAGGTACATTCTTTGGAAAGAAGCCAAAGTCCCGAGAAGTCAGGAACTGGAGAGTCTTCTAAGAACACTCCATCACAGTGGTAACAGGAATGTGCTGAAACATTGGATGTATGTCCTGATCAGCTCGAGGATCAGGAGAAAGTGAAGCAATAATATAAACATTTGTCAGAATGACTTGAGTGCGCTGAAAGATGATATATGAATATAGGCAGGCCTCGTGACAAATTCCACTGCATATAGAAATAAAGCCACAGAGGAATTCAGCATTGCAAAAACTGAACCAATAAACACAAACTGAGATATTGTTTTTCTTGTGTGATAGCCCAACCATGTACTGGGCCACCTCCATACATGTGAAGATAATTACCGCTCACTGCCAAGTAGAGGAAGTCCTTATGTAATCTTAGGCTTAAGGCAAGGACTTTTAAGATACTGACAGCGGTTTCAATAAACATTAAACTCTGAACAGACAGGAAGACCATGATAATAACGATTATAATGATAAAACTCAGTGCTCTAAATACATACTAATGGGCCTATCCCGTGCATTCCTTAAGCAAAGAACCACCTTCCACACATATGAAAGAGATGAACACCTAACTTTGTGATTGTTCAGGAACAGAGGGAAGTATTTAAAGCATTTCTAGACATAAGAGAGCTGAATAGGAAATAAGGAATGGAGATGTCTCTTTCCCAATTTAGAGTTTTAAGGGGTTTTGCTTGTTTGTTTTTGTTTTGGCAAGGTTCTGTCTACACAGAACAAACATTTCATTGTAGACTCATTCTCTTTCTGACTTCGTGGTCACTCTGACTTACCCTACTCTTTAAAGAGCAAGTTGTGGACCCACATGATCTATGACTATACCCTGAGAAACATAACAAGCAGTTGGCTGAGTTGTGCCATCTTATTCCCACCCTCTTGGACTGACTGGTTTGATTTCCTTGCTGTCCAAGGGACTCTCAAGCACCACAATTTGAAAGCATCAGTTCTTCAGTACTTAGCCTTCTTTATGATCCAACTCTCACATCTATACATGACTACTATACACTATAGCTTTGACTATTTGGACCAATCCTAAAGGAAACTCATTGGAAGGACTGAAGGACTGATGCTGAAGCTAAAGCTCCAATATTTTGGCCACCTAATGCAAGGAAATGGCAACCGACTCCAGTGTTCTTGCCTGGAGAATTCCATGGACGGAGAAGCCTGGTGGGCTGCAGTCCATGGGGTCACAGAGTCGGACACGACTGAAGCGACTTAGCAGCAGCAATGCAAAGAGCCAACACATTGGAAAAGACCCTGATTCTGGGCAAGATTGAAGGCAAAAGGAGAAGAGGGCGGCAGAGCATGAGATGGTTAGACAACATTACCAACTCAATGGACATGAATCTAAGCAAACTCCAGGAGATAGTGAAGGGAAGCCTAGAGTGCTGCAGTCCATGGGGTCACAAACAGTTGAATACGACTTAACAACTGAACAACAATAATCCCCACCCTCTAATCTTCTGAGAATTCCACAGCCAGAACTATGAATCATTTTCTATAATTCCAAGGAGGTATGAATCTGTAGTACTTAATCCAGGATAAGTCTCTCTTCACTGTGTTCTGTTTGTGGTTTTTTCACAGCTTCTTGATGAGAGGTTGGTTAGGCTGATCTAATTCTCCAATTCCAATAAGAGGAGGTTAGGAAAGGATGACAGGCTGCCTCATCCACCACTGATTCCAAAATTAATAAAAGGTGAAGCCAAGCCAGTGGTAACAAGTGTTCAGGTCCAACCAGAAATTACTTCATTTCTGCATGCAACAAGCATTTGCTACTGGGGTGTGTGAACACTATTATTTGATACTCCGTTGATTCTCTCTGGAAAATAATTTTTAATCACCATTTTTGGGTTTAGGTTTGCTTCCTTTCCTACATATTAAAACATCTTTACTAGAAATAACTAGATAAAGCCAGTCTCACAGATCTGTGGCACCTTAGACCCAGTGCCTTTTTCAAGAGATAGCATTAAATTTCCCAACTCAAAAATAGCCCTATGTGACTGCAAAGGGCTATGTCATTGCCTCACATAGTCTCATCCTTTCTTTGCCTCCTCATTTTGTCTACTTGTAAAACAGACAGGCAGGCACACACACCAATCATGCCAAGCACTTCACTGTATCCTTCAATGTATCCCTCCTCATAACCCTGTGAGTTAGCTACTATTTTTATCCTTCTACAGATGAAACTCAGTGAACTGATGTGTCATACCCACAGAGCTAACAGGTGGCAGACTGGCTTTGAGTAATATTGGTGTTTTTAACCTCCACACTTGATGATGAAGCTGAAGTGCCAATACTTTGGCCACCTGATGTGAAGAGTTGACTCACTTGAAAAGACCCTGATGCTGGGAAAGACTGAAGGCAAAAGGAGAAGAGGGTGGCAGAGGATGAGATGGTTAGATAGCATCACTGACTTAATGGACATGAGCCTGAGCAAACTCCGGATGATAGTGAAGGACAGGGAAGCCTGGTATGCTGCAGTTGAGGGGTTTCAAAGAGATGAACATGAACAACTTAGGGACTGAATAGCTACTCTCCTGGGAGAAGGCAATGGCACCCAACTCCAGTACTGTTGCCCAAAAAATCCCATGGATGGAGGAGGCTGGTAGGCTGCAGTCCACAGGGTCGCAAAGAGTCGGACACGACTGAGCAACTTCACTTTCACTTTCCACTTTCATGCATTGGAGAAGGAAATGGCAACCCACTCCAGTGTTCTTGCCTGGAGAATCCCAGGGATGGGGGAGCCTGGTGGGCTGCCATCTGTGGGGTCGCACAGAGTTGGACACGACTGAAGTGACTTAGTAGTAGTAGCTACTCTCCTAATTGCCTTTCTGAAGTGCTTTACCCAAGCTCTTATTTTATAGATGATAAACTGGGTCCACAGAGCTGAAACCCACTTTCTCCAGAGCTGAGTTTCTTGAATCCTTGGCAGCAGCTTTCTCTGGATTCAATATTACTTCCCCATGCTTGTTTAGCTATTGAGGTTCTTGGAAAATAAGTGTGCTATTACCACAAAGTTACAATGTACATTACTAAAGGCAGTCAAAAGTAATTACATAACAGGAGCCATATGTCTTCATGCAGTGCCTGCCTCACTTGCACTAAGGTGAAGATTCCGTCACAGGAGATAAAGGATGTAATTGGACCTATGTCAAGGAAGCCCTGACCAGGCACTCTGATGGCAGATTTTGAGGAAGAAAGTTATTCAGTGTTTTTTTTTTTTTTTAATAGGAGTGTTACTTTTCTTAAGTAAGACAAAGCATGTTTGTTTGAGGCAGTGGCTGGGGTCTGAGTAATGAAATTATGTATATGGTGAGTCAGCCAAATGGCTGAATGGAACAGTGATTCCTCAGAGGTCAGGGGCGAGACACTGGTCATCTTCCTGCGAGCATAAGGGAACTTTCAGAGTTAAGCTTCTTCTGTGTGTGTGTGTGTGTGTGTGTGTGTGTGTGTGTCTGTGTGCACACACACGTGTGTGTAAGTTGCACGAGACAAAGAGATTACAGAAAGAAAGAGGTCAAGAATCAACTGAGGTAAAGAAAGTCATCTGACGTGTTTACCTTCAGGGAATTCAGAGTTTGTGATTCTCTCAGTATTTTTGTTTCACATTTTATTTTGATATACAAAATTCCATTAAAATGGTCAGAGCAGGGTATCTGGTGGTATAAGACAAGAATTCACTTTAAGAGATAAAAATGTCTATATTATGGAAGCAATGACTTGTTTCACACATTCTGCTTATTTTTATTTTGTTTTACAAGTGTATTCATAATAAACATATTATTTCTACAGACCTTATCAACCACTTTCATGAGTTTATGATGTCTATACCAAAACCACACACACACACATGCACACACACCCCATTAAGCTTCTTCTGTGTATATGTGCATGTGTCTGTTGGTGTGCACACACATGTCTATGAGTTCCATTTAAGATTCTTCATAATCCAACCCACCCTATCAGGCCTCAAGCCCCCACCCTACAGCACCAGATGCCCCAAGCATCTTCTATTCTGGCAAAATGGAATCTCTTGCTGTTGCCTGAATGTCAAGCCTTTGGCCTCTCCTCTTCTCATGCCATTCTCTCTGCTTTGGGGGCTCTTTATTCTTTTTCATACTGAAGTATTGTACTGATATTTCAAAGTCCAGTTTAAGTACCACCTTGTCTGTGAACATTCCCTCCCCACCTCCACTACCCTTGACCTCCACCCCATGTCCTCTCCCTTCAGACACATGCATACAGCCCTGATGCATGAATTATGGATGGCTGTCTGTCTGCCTCTCCATCTAGTCTCAACTCCACCTCTACTTCGCATATTTTAAACTCCTCCAGAGCAAAGGTGGTGTCTCCTATTTTCTTGTATACTTCCCCACCCCACCCCAACTTGCTCCTTGTGCCAGTAAAGAGCAAGTCTTTCAAGCAGATTTGTTGAATGATGACTGACTGTACTGATTGATTGATTGGACTGAATTAAACACATTTACATATCTGTTCTCCAGCTGTAAAGATGAAATATATGGAGCTAATCCAACCGCTTGTCTGAAAGCAGTTCCTCAGCAATGCTTCCTGCCAGGTCCCCCTCTTTATGGTAATGAGTGAAATCAAGTCAAGTATCCAACCATTTGAAACCTCCACCCTAAAGTTTAACCTCCACGCTGGTTCTTTTCCATTTGCCCCTGTAGATCCAATCTCCACCTTGTGCTGCCCTGTTCTGTGTTTAGAAGACTAAACACTAGGAAAGGCATCACCCAGGCTGTTCTGCCCTGCAGCTTTCAGCTAATGGATTCACCAAGGGGAGCACTGGAGGGACCCCAGAGGGAAGGAAGAGAGAGAGACCAGGGTATTTATCTCCCTCCCTAACTTATTGGAATACACTTGGGCAGTAGCTGCCCTCTATCTAAGCCCATAGCTCCTGTCAAGAAGTCTCTTTTGCATGGTATATCAGTTTCTTAAGGCTGCTACCACTAATTACCAGGAACTTGGTGGCTTACAACACACAAATGTATCATCTTACTGTTCCGTAGGTCAGACATCCAGCAAGGTCTCAATGGACTAAAATCAAGACGTTGGCAAGGCTGCTTCCACACTGGAGGCCCTATGGAAATGGATAATACATTTCCAATCTTTCCAAATAGAAGTTTTCAGCTTCTAGGGGCTGCCTATTTTCTTTTGTTAGTGATCCCCTTTTCTTCTATCTTCAAAGCCATCAATGTTGCATCTCTCAGATGCTTCATCCTTCATCGCATCTCTCTCTGACCATGGGCAGGGGAGAGGTTTTCTGCCTTCAAGAACTCATGGGATTAAATTGGGCCCATCAGGATAATTCTGAATAATGTTCCCATCTCATGGTCCTCAACCTTAAATATATCTGCCAAGTCCCTTTTGCCACACAGGTAACATATTCACAGGCTCCAGGGATTAGGCCACAACATCATCAATGAGGGGCCATTATTCTTTATACTTCACACAGGGTTAGCTCTTATCAGTTCCAGTAACACTGTTCCCTCTATTTGACCCTTCATGTCTAGAAGTGGCAAGGGCTTTTTGATGTTGCTAATCTCTGAGGCCTCACCATCTGCAGTTGGTTCCCTTACCCCACCCTCATCTCTACAAAGAGTTTCTTTAATAAATTATCTCCAATTAACCCTTCAAGCATGCCATATGATTCTAGCAAGGACCCAGACACCACAATGCTCATTCACTCATCACAGGTAAAGTTGTGTGGCTGGAGTTCTAGTGTGATTAAAAGGCCATCGATGAACCCATTAACCTATACTAATCCTCATAGTCCAAGGATTCTGACTCATCAGCTGTCTCAATGAATTAGGACCAGTTCCACCCAACCCTCACTTTCCTTATACATCTATGTGAGTAAAGAGTTGAGATGGATTTTCATACTTGAGAAATAGGAAGAAGTAGCTTGGCTTACTCAGCAAAGCTGATAGCTCAGCAGCTCCATTGCTTAAGGCACTATTTAAAGATCAGTTCACCTAATTCCTCTTCTACAACCAAAAGGATAAAGGACCTGAAATTTATATTGGAAAATCAATAAAGTAGAGGCTTTTCTGGGTGTGAGAACAGTACAAGTGAGGTTCATTCCAACATGTTCTTCCTTTCAAAAGACCTGTTCCTCATCCTTTCATCTCAACATGATAGCCTCATGATTAAGAACATCTGCTCTGACAAGGAACAAATTTTGCCATAGAGCTTGAATCCAAATTATTTAACATCCCCATGACTCAATTTCCTTACTTATAAAGTGGAGATACTATATGCAGGATGAATGCAATGGGCTATATAAATCTTCACATTGTGTTCAGTGCATAGTAAGCTCAACAGTAAGTTCAATCTTACTAGCTGTATTAAATTCTGCCCTTTTTCAAGGTCAGGGTCAAATCTTCACGTCCAGGAACCCTTCCTAAATTCCTCCAGACTTCAAAGATCTCCCTTTCCTTTAAATTTTTACAAATCTTGCAGCTAATACAAGTACACATTGAGCACTTATTTACAGGAAAGGACATAGTCACTTCCAGAGCAGATACTGTTTTCTATTCCTTTGGCATCTGTCTTTATGCCAAACCTAGTGGTGGGTATAGAACGGACACTCAGGAAACATTTGACAATTTATGCTCTTCTGGATGGATTGTTATCATGAAAGGTACATCTCTTCTCTCTTTTCTCCAGCTGCCCCTGGAGTTTGGACATTCTGAAGTTAGAGAGAAGGTAGTACAGAATGCACTAATAAAAGGAAACAAAACCTCTCCTCCTTATAGAAACTCACAAAGGTGTCTCACAGTTTTTCAAACCATGGGTGGTGTTCTATTTCTAAATGATCTGTCCTAAACACTAATAATGATCTATCAAAAGGAAAATAAAGAAAACAATCTCATTTACAAATGCATCAAAAAATACCTAGGAATAAATTTAACAAAGGAGGTGAAAGAGCTATACTCTGAAAACTACATGACAGTGATGACAGAAACTGAAGACAATGGAAACAAATGGAAATGCATCTGTGCTTACAAACCGGAAAAATTAATATTGTCAAACTGTCCATGCTACCCAAAGCAAACTATTAGATTCAATGCAATTCCTATCAAAATACAAACACAATTACTCACAGAACTAGAACAAATAATCCTAAAACGCATATGGAATTAAAAAAAGATTCCAAATAGCCTAAGCATTCTTGAGAAAGAAGAACAAAGCTAGAGATGCCACACTCCCTGATTTCAAACTATATTACAAAGTTATAGTAATCAAAACAGACACATAAATCAATGGAATGGAATAGAGAGCCCAGAAACAAACTCATAATATGGTCAATTAATCTATGACAAAAGAGGCAAGAATGTGTAACAGGCAAAAGACAGCCTCTTTAATAAGTGGTGACACCTGGATACTTACATGCAAAAGAAATGAACTGGAGCATTTTCCTACACCATATATGAAAGTAAACTCAAAATTAAAGGTTTAAGTATAAGACTTGAAACAATAAAGCTCCTTGGGTGAGGGGAACATAGGCAGTATACTCTATGACATTGGTCTTAGCAGTATTTTTTTTGGATCTGCTCCTCAGAGACTCTCTAGGGCATCCAACCTTCTTTCAGTGCTTTTTCAGTCTAAGCTGATACAGGATTCTCCATTCTCAAGCTGCATTTTTGGAACATGCCAAAAGAGAATGATATAGAATCTTGCACTGATTTGTTAAACCCTGAGGTGATGCACATCACTTCTGCTTACAACCATTCAATGGTCAGAACAAAAGTCACATGGCCCCCCTAATGGCAAAGCGTATGAGAGATTATGATTCTATAAATTTGAAAGGAGAGAATAAGACAGAGGTGAGCACTGGAAGTCTTTACCACACTCCTTAAGACACCTGTTTGAATCCACTTTGAGTGATAATTTTCTCTCCTTCTATACTACATATCCTTAGAAGGCAGATATTCTATTTGATCCATCCTTAATTCCACCTCCCAGTGCCTCTCCAGCACAATCCCTGGCACACTATCCAAACATATTTATCAAGTTCATTTTTTTTTAATTTACCAAAAAGCTACTGAATGCTTACCATATGCCTGGCATTGTTCTATGTGAGGGAGATACGGCCCTGAACAAAATACACATACATCTATAACCTCATGAAACAAAGATTTTCCTTAGTAAAAAGGATTTCTTAGATTTTCCTTAGTGTTGAAAGAAACCAAACAAAAAAGTAGACAATCTTTATAATAAGGTGGATGCTGATGAGTTCTAAAGAGAATAAAGCAAGTAGAGAGATTAGTAGACATGTATGTGGCAGGGGAGGGTACAAGTGATGGATATATGGAACCAAACAGGGAAGAACACTGACCAGAGAGTCCTGAGCTGCCAGTGGTGACAGAAATAAATGAGGATAAAGATTTATGATTAGTGTTGATGGTCTCAAGTAGACAGTAGTGGTGGGGTTGCATGTCTTTTGAGTAGGAGGAAAGGGTGGAGGTCTGGTCAGAATCATAAAGACCTTCAGAGACTCCCTTTTCAACTTCTCCAAATACAGTTGTCATGTCCAGAGAAAGTTGGGGTTTCTGACTGTCCTCTTGACTTGCCAACAGAAGCATGGAGTCAAACCAGAGGACATTTTAATTGAAGCCAATGCATAAATTTAAGTGGTTGTCTCCAACATACTTTTCAGGTATTTTTATATTTTATTCTCCTGTTTTGACTCTTATAGAAATTTCAAATAGCATGTGTAGAGTCCATTAAGATGTCTTTCTTAAAGCCATTACTGCTTCGGCATGGTCTCTCTTCACCCTCATGTGAAATTTCTGCCTTATAATTTTTTGCAGAGAAGAGTTCAAAAACCTGTGAATTAATGGCCCCTTTGAAGAAAGCTCCTGCTGTGTGGGTTTTTTTTTTTTTTCATTTTTCTTTCGTGCTTTTATCCTCTTAACCCTACCCAGATAATCATCTGGACTATGGTGCTTACAAATTAAACACTAAGATGTATCTTTTGTTCAACCATCTATGGTAAATGGGTAATCTTTGTTCAGCTTCTGACAACTATGATTTTTTCTTTAAAAGAATGGATTTTCAGAAGTTTCCATCATTTTATTAATATCTATAATACTTAAAACCTCCTCTCAATGAGAAAAAGAGTGTAGAGAGGCAGGTGGCCCCACTTTTGTCTCTGAGCTCTGGGCACTGAGGTTTGTACACATTCTTGAACTCAGTTTCCTCTTCTGAAAGGTTAAGCTGGTGACTCTTACAATTACCATTAAATCATTATCAGTTGTATAGTAATTATTGTTGTTTCTGTTATTCTATGCAGGCATTATACTAAGCACCTCACATGCATTATATTTTGTTATTTAATAGTGGAGTTCAGTTCAGTTCAGTCACTCAGTCGTGTCTGACTCTTTGCGACCCCATGAATCGCAGCACACCAGGCCTCCCTGTCCATCACCAACGCCCAGAGTCACTCAGACTCACATCCATCGAGTCAGTGATGCCATCCAGCCATCTCATCCTCTGTCGTCCCCTTCTCCTCCTGCCCCCAATCCCTCCCAGCATCAGAGTCTTTTCCAATGAGTCAACTCTTCGCATGAGGTGGCCAAAGTACTGGAGTTTCAGCTTTAGCAGGGCTGATCTCCTTTGAATGGACTGGATCTCCTTGCAGTCCAAGGGACTCTCAAGAGTCTTCTCCAACACCACAGTTCAAAAGCATCAATTCTTCGGTGCTCAACCTTTTTCACAGTCCAACTCTTACATCCATACATGACCACTGGAAAAACCATAGCCTTGACTAGACGAACCTTTGTTGGCAAAGTAATGTCTCTGCTTTTGAATATGCTATCTCGATTGGTCATAACTTTCCTTCCAAGGAGGAAGCGTCTTTTAATTCCATGGCTGCAGTCACCATCTGCAGTGATTTTGGAGCCCAAAAAAGTAAAGTCTGACACTGTTTCCACTGTTTTTCCATCTATTTCCCATGAAGTGATGGGACCAGATGCCATGACCTTCGTTTTCTGAATGTTGAGCTTTAAGCCAACTTTTTCACTCTCCACTTTCACTTTCATCAAGAGGCTTTTTAGTTCCTCTTCATTTTCTGCCATAAGGGTGGTGTCATCTGCATATCTGAGGTTATTGATATTTCTCCCGGCAATCTTGATTCCAGCTTGTGCTTCTTCTAGTCCAGCGTTTCTCATGATGTACTCTGCATATAAATTAAATAAGCAGGGTGACAATATATAGCCTTGACATACTCCTTTCCCTATTTGGAACCAGTCGGTTGTTCCATGTCCAGTTCTAACTGTTGCTTCCTGACCTGCATACAGATGTCTCAAGAGGCAGGTCAGGTGGTCTGGTATTCCCATCTCTTTCAGAATTTTCCACAGTTTATTGTGATGCACGGAAAAGGCAATGGCACCCCACTCCAGTACTCTTGCCTGGAAAATCCCATGGATGGAGGAGCCTGGCGGGCTACAGTCCATGGGGTCTGATACGATAAGAGTCGGATACGACTGAGCGTTTTCACTTTCACTTTTCACTTTCCTGCATTGGAAAAGGAAATGGCAACCCACTCCAGTGTTCTTGCCTGGAGAATCCCAGGGATGGCGGAGCCTGGTGGGCTGCCGTCTATGGGGTCGCACAGAGTTGGACACGACTGAAGCGACTAAGCAGCAGCACACAGTCAAAGGCCTTGGCATAGTCAATAAAGCAGAAATAGATGTAGTAAGCACATATTATTATTATTCTCTTCTTATATATAAGAAAATTGAGGTTCCTAATAATTTGTTCAAGGTTACACAGCTAAGAAGTAGTTGTTCTGCTCACTAACGTATCCCAAGAACATACAGTACCAGGAGCTCAGGTATTAAATAAATATATTTTTTAGTATATCTACTCAGACACAATGGCAGCCCACTCCAGTACTCTCGCCTGGAAAATTCCATGGATGGAGGACCCTGGTAGGCTGCAGTCCATGGGATCACTAAGAGTCAGACACGACTGGGTGACTTTACTTTCACTTTTCACTTTCATGCATTGGAGAAGGAAATGGCAACCCACTCCAGTGTTCTTGCCTGGAGAATCCCAGGGATGGGGGAGCCTGGTGGGCTGCCATCTATGGGGTCGCACAGAGTTGGACATGACTGAAGCAACTTAGAGCAGCAGCAGCAGCTCAGACACTTAGTCACATCCAACTCTTTATGACCCCATGGACAGTAGCCCACCAGGGTTCTCTGTCCATGGGTTTCTCCAGACAAGAATACTGGAGTGGGTTGTCATGCCCTCCTCCAAGGGATCTTCCAGACCCAGGGATCAAACCCGCATCTCTTATGTCTCCTGCATTGGCAGGCAGATTCTTTACCACTAGCGCCACATGGGAAGCCTCATTAGTATATATGTGCATAAATAAACAAATAAAACCAAACACAGAATATGTGAGCTGACAATCTGTGCTCTCACCTCCTCAGTCCTTAGAAAACTGGTAGTTTATGCAAAAACAAGATGAAAAAGTTGGCTTAAAACTCAACATTCAAAAAACAAAGATCATGGCATCCATTCTCATCACTTCATGGCAAATAGATGGGGAAACAATGGAAACAGTGACAGCCTATATTTTCTTGGGCTCCAAAACCACTGCAGATAGTGACCTCAGCCATGAAATTAAAAGATGCTTGTTCCTTGGAAAAAAGCTATGACAAACCTAGACAACATATTAAAAAGCAGAGGCATTACTTTGCCAACAACAGTTCATATAGTCAAAGCCATGGTTTTTCCAGTAGTCATGTATGGATGTGAGAGTTGGACCATAAAGAAGGTTGAGCATCGAATAATTGATGCCTTTGAACTGAGGTGCTGGAAAAGATTCTTGAGAGTCTCTCAGACAGCAAGGAGATCAAACCAGTCAATCCTAAAGGAAATCAACCCTGAATATTCATTGGAAGAAATGATGCTGAAGCTAAAATACTTTGGCCACCTGATGCAAAGAGCTGACTCTTTGGAAGAAAAGACCCCAATGCTGGGAAAGATTGAAGGCAGGAGGAAAAGTGGATGACAGAGGACAAGATGGTTGGATGGCATCACCAACTCAATGAACATTAGTTTGAGCAAGCTCCAGGAGATGGTGAAGGATAGGGAAGCCTGGCATGCTGCAGTCCATGGGGTCGCAAAGAGTCAGACACGACTGAGTGATGGAACAACAACAAATCTTCCCATACCTAACTCATTTGCTGATGGTGTTCATTCACAATTTAGTCTTAACTGCACACTTAGTAAACAGTGGGTAATATACACAGGGTTCCTCCCATTATTGACTTTACTATTTAGCAGACTGTAGATTGAGGTTCCATTACAGATTTTTTTTTTTTTAATAAAAGGATTTTAAAAATTAGTGGCCTTCAATTACCCTGGGCTTGCCTAAGACCAGTGATTTTCAACCAGGCAAAGTCTGAAGATATTCTAGGTTCTCACAACAAAGAAGGAGGTGCTATTAGCATCTAATGAGTACAGGCCAAGGATGCTGACAAACATCCTATGACACACAGTCAGCTCCACAGAACACATAACTACCCAGTCCAAAGTGTCCAGGTTACAGAGGCTGAGAAATCCTGCCCCAGACAAGCCAGAAATGATATAGAGGAGGCTCATTTCCTTGATCTCTCAGTACCACCCTCCTCACCCTCACCATAACTTCTATGTAGACAGACTGACATATATTTCCACGGCTCTTATGTTCCACAGGCTCCTCTGGGATGACTTTATCTAACCACAACTCATACTTCATATCCTTCTGACCCCTTCAAAAAAAAAAAAAAACTTTTTTTTTTAATCCCATTCTGAAAGAGGCTTGCAAGATGATTGACTAATCAATCTCATATAGTAAGTGCTTTTAACTTAGCTTTAAGCTTAAAATGAGTCATACTGGCCAATTACCTATTGAATGGATGAGGTCTAAAAAAAGCTTAGAATAATATTTTTCTATTATTTCTGCCCCAGAGTATAATATTTGATTTTCACTGGCTAAATGGAGCCCATCCTCCAGCCTTGTCATCCAAAATTAAAGTATCCCAAGGGGCCCAGGAAAGCAGGTAGATGGTATAATTCAGTCAGAAGATAAGGAAAGAAGTTTAATTTTCCCAATTGCCAAGAATGTTCCCCCTGATTAGGAAAGAGACTTCTGAAAGTTTGCATAATTTAAAAACACTTCATGTGTTAATGGAAAAGGACTGAGAATAGAAATAAATCTTTTCTATAAATAATCAATGCTATTAAAATGTCATGGTAAAATGCTCCTGTGATAGGGACAAAGACAAATAGTCTTCTAGGGTTTTATCTGGAGAGCATCAGGCTGTGCACCAGAATGACTTCTTAGCCATTTCGCTTATTTATTGGTTTGTATGTCTGTCTCCAACTACTTCCATAAATGATTCCATCCAGATTCAAAGTGATACTATATGTGTGTGTGTATATCCATACATATAATATATATACACCATATGTGTGTATACACACACACACAAACTGGAGAAAAACTAAACCAAAGAGATATGGAAAAAACAGCAGCTGTTGATGGGCAATGGAAAGGGTAATACCTCTCTCAAAGCCCTTACCAGGTGATAGTACAATGATTTGTTAACATGTTCATTTTACCAATAGACTTGCTACACTCTGAAAACAGTTTTCATCTTGTTCATCTTTGTATCTCATTTGCCCAGCACAACATATTTCAGAGGCTCAATAAATGCTTATCACCACTATGGATAAATGCATGAATTCATTAATTTCTTTTTTATGCCTGGGCAAAAGACTTTATGTGCTCATTCTTTCACTTTTTATTTTGTATTGGGGTATATCCAACTAACAATGTTGTGACAGTTTCAGGTGAAAAGCAAAGAGATGCAGCCATTCATATACATTCACCCCCAAACTCCCCTCCATCCAGACTGCCACATAACATTGAGCAGAGTTCCCTATGCTATACAGTAGGCCCTTGTTGGTTATCTATTTTAAATAGATGTACACCTGTCCATCTGAAACTCCCTAACTGTTCCTCCCCCATCCTTCCCCCTGACAAGCATACGTTTGTTCTTCAAGTCTGCGAGACTCTTTCTGTTTTGTAAAAAAGTTCATTTGTATTATTCCTTTTTAGATTCCATACATAAGGGATGTCATACAGTATTTCTCTTTCTGTCTTCCATGAGTTCATTAATTTTGATTGACAAATATTGAATCTCCAAATTTCCTGAAAGCCTGAGATTAGAAATAAACAAACACTAAAAGGAAAAGAATGGTGTACTCCAGGAATGTATCATTCCAGAAAGAATGATTTGGTAAACTATAAAATAGCTTAGACTAAATCAGAGGGACAAACAAGCTGGAATAAGATGGAATTATTTGAATGAATTAACAAAAGGAGGAATGAGAAATATATGGCCATTTGTGTCCCTCCAAGTAACCCAAATCTCAGTGCTCACACTGAGAGGCTCTACTGATCCTAGGGTTGCAAAGATGAGTAAAACAAAAACACAGCCCTTACAATACTTTGGTGGTGAGGCCTGTTCCTCAGCCCTTGGCTGCACATTCAAATTATCTGGAGAGATTTTAAGTACTAATATTCAAGGACTATCTCTGCCACCAGAGAAGTTAAATCAGAACCTCTGGGAATGAGGCCCACCCCAGCATCAGCATCAGTATCTTTTAAAGTTCCCCAGGAGATTCCAATTACAGACAAAGATAGAGACCACTGGCTTCTAGTCTAGTGGAGAAAAGTAATGAAACCAAGTTCATTATAGAAATGTCTGAGAATATACCTTGAGTAAAGAACTGAATGGAAAATAGTGTTTATTTAACATCTACTATATCCTAAGCAAGGTTCCCTGTGTTTTTCTTCTGTCATTTCATTCTCATGGCATCCATAGGAGGTAAGCATTATTACCCACATTTTAAAGACTAGAATAAGTCATAGATGATGGAGACAAAGTATTTGCTATAAGAAACTCCCCCTTGCCAAAACAAACCCCCAAAAGCAGGTAGATTATAAGAAACAGATACTGTGGAAAAAAGAAGAGGAAGCTCAAATGGAACACAAGAGACCTGGGTTCAAATCTAATTTCTGTCACTACTTGGATGATAATCCCTTAATTTATTAGGCTAACTAGAATGGGAGTAATAGGGTTACAATCTAAAATTCTATAATTTTAGCAAAAGTATACTTAGAGACAAAAGTAATATCACTGTGGTAGTTGCAAGTAAAGAGAGTAGGTAGATGTCACAGGTGGAGGGCTGACCACCAATCTAGCCTTCAAGAGGCATTAGAATCTTGCTGAGGTCGCCATGGTTTAGTTAGTTTTTGACTTTGCCAGAAAAGTCTGTTTGTGAGGATACTGGCTCTGAGGTATTGACACATAATAATTCAATCTTCAAGAGTTTAATGTATAAGGAAGTCTGCCCAAGTATTGCTATGTAAAGAGAGAGATGTTTCTATTAACTTTATCACTGCAGATGGTGACTGCAGCCATGAAATTAAAAGACACTTAACTCCTTGGAAGGAAAGTTATGACGAACCTAGACAGCATATTAAAAATCAGAGACATTACTTTGCCAACAAAGGTCCATCTAGTCAAGGCTATGGTTTTTCCAGTAGTCATGTATGGATGTGAGAGTTAGACTGTGAAGAAAGCTGAACACTGAAGAGTTGATGCTTTTGAACTGTGGTGTTGGAGAAGACTCTTGAGAATCCCTTGGACTGCAAGGAGATCCTAAAGGAGATCAGTCCATCCTAAAGGAGATCAGTCCTGGGTGTTCTTTGGAACTAAAGCTAAAGCTGAAACTCCAGTACTTTGGCCACCTCATGCAAAGAGTTGACTCATTGGAAGACTCTGATGCTGGGAGGGATTGGGGGCAGGAGGAGAAGGGGACGACAGAGGATGAGATGACTGGATGGCACCACTGACTCGATGGACGTGAGTTTGAGTGAACTCTGGGAGTTGGTGATAGACAGAGAGGCCTGGCGTGCTGTGCGATTCATGGGGTTGTGCAGAGTCGGACACAACTGAGCGACTGAACTGAACTGAACTGAAATTGCAGTCTCAGTGGTGTTCACAGATTCATGTTCATTACACTTCGAACTCTTGAAGGAAACAAAAATAAAATTGAGAAGATAAGGAGACAGAAGGTCCTTGTCCAAGCTTTTGCCTCCAATGGCTGTACTGTCTTGGGCAAACCATTTAATACTTCTGAACATGAAGACTCCCTTTGTGAGGGAGAAAAAGACTATTTCTTTTGCACATAAAAATTTTAAATAATACATTAATTTAACCATACAGTAGACACAGAGGAACTTTGTAAAATGTTTTTCCTAATTTTCCACCTGATCATCTTGACTGGGTTTGATTACTCAGAGAATCTCTACCAAGGATTTACTGCAACAAATCACCAATCTCATTTCCGCTGCTTAAATTCTCCTTCATTGCACTTTGAACTTTCTGTTTACCTTCTGAAGACATTGCACTCTTTCCCTCAGGTTCCAACAACCCTCTGTATAGAGCTTTACAACTTCCCATTATTTCTTATGGTCACTTATGAACTTGTTAATATCTCTAAGAAAGGGGCAGAATATGCAGTATCATTATTTCCACTTCTCAAATGACAGATAAGTGACACAGCAGGGAGGTGACAGAGTCAAATCCCTTTTTCTTGATTTCTTCACTTGATTCCTTCACCTATCAGTGAGTTCCTTGACTCCATCCACTTCCATGAGTTTTTATGAGGCTTCAGGCAGTCATTCCATCCCTGGGTTCTAACTTTTCCACTCTAGAGAGAAAGCTAAGCTGTTTCTCCATGTCACTGAGCTTTGGTGAGATGTTTTAGGGCAGTGTTTGAAGAAAAGACCAAAAATGGAGAAATATTGAAAAACAGAGAGTATCAACTAAAATTAATTAAAGAGTCTATGAATCAGTCCCATGGGCACAAAATTTAAGAGGCTAGGGGGTCTTTTAATCTAGAAAGAAAGAAGACCAAGCAGCAAACTCATTAACTTTCTTTATCTACATCGACACTTAGGACAAGGGACAGTGAACAGCTGTTCTCAGAATGCAATATTAGAGGATATGCAACCACAGGGATTAAGATCAGAGCTTCCTTACTGCAAGGATAATTAAACATGAAAACAGAACTCAAAAGTGAGCTTCCTGTGTAGCTACTATTTCTGATGATGTTAAAAGCCTTCATTCTCATGGGCAGGAGCACGGGGACACAGGTGATTGAATGACATATCCTGTCCCCACTCTGGGGGACATATCTGCTTCTTGAAGTAACAAAGATGAGGGATGAATAGCTTTTAAAGTATGCTCAGCATCACAATATTACATATTTGGAAAACTCAAATGGCTTTATTATTTTTCTAATATAAACTAAAAAGGTCAAATGTGACAAAAATGTGTGTACCATGAGTAAGGAAGATTCTTAATGGAGGAGGGGTAAGAATCATGAGAATAGTTTGTATTTTGAAAATAAGCACAGAAGTGAAAAAAAGCAAAGCCCTCATGAGCACTTATAATACATTCTGTTCCAATGACAAGCAGAAAGCAGAATCAGCTTGGCAGCAGACCAGACTAGAGGTCCAGAGCTTTTCCATATCAGAGGTCCTACTACCAGCCTGTACAGATACCTGCTTTCGATCATCCATTTATCCAGTGAGTGCCTAATTACAGCAGAGCTGCAGTTAGATACTCAAGCAAAAGCAAATGAAACACTGTCTCTGACCTAGAAAGAAAGCTTACAGTCTAGTGTTGAAGGCAGGTAGTATGACATATGTAAACAAGGGGATGGAGTATAGCAAGATTGGACTCCAGAAGAACAAGGAACCAAAAACAAAGAGGGCTCGGGGCTGAGATTTACTAAGTAAAAGAAAAGCTTAACCTTCCCTGAGCATGAGAAATAAAGAACATGGGTTTAGAAAGCAGTAAAAACAAGGGTAAAAAGGCTTCAACTCCTTCTTGTTGACACACGATGTAGTATCCCTAACCTTAAACAAATTTATAATCAAATCTACAAAAAGCCATACAGTAAGTGTTGGATAGAGCTGTTATGCATTTACCAAACAGAATCATGGAAACAGTTCCTTAAATCTGAGATCTGCATGTACGAAGCACATTTTTGGTCACTTGAAGCTGCTATGGATATGTAATTAAAAAAAAAAAAGTTTCCAAAATGACCCCACTTCTTCCCCTGTGAGATGCAGATGCATGGAAAGTTTCAAATTTTAAATTCACTCTACACTGGAGTTATTCATGTGCAAAAATAATCTTAAATGATTTTTATGGCATAAAACTGACGGTCGGCTTCTTTTTCTTCTTCTTCAGCTACCCAAGTGTCAGAAACAGCTGAACAAATCTTTCTCTCAACATTCAACCAAAAAAACTCACCTTTTGGATGAAATCAAGCATGAAATTTAAAGCCCAAAGGATAATTTTTCAGCAAGTTCCAAGAGACTGAAACATGTTAGGGAGGCCAATGACTGAAATCTCAGGAGTAGCATCCTTCTTGGCAAAGAACCTGATGGTCAAGCCAGCTCAGGTCACTGCTTATTCAGCATGCACAATGTGTATATGATATGAAGACATGATCCCTGCTCTCAAGTGGTTTGGAGCCTAACAAGCAGTGCAATAAACAACAGTCAATCAGTGAAAGCAAATTAAATTCTATCTCACTTTTTTTATGAATAAAATTATGAATTTTATTTTTATGATGAGAACTTTTAATATCTACCTCTTTTAGCAACTTTCAATCATACAATGTGGTATTGCTAATTATTGTGACCAAGCTGTACATCACATCCCCATTACTCATTTATCTTATAACTCGAAGTTTTTATCTTGTGATCATCTTCACTTTTTAAATATATATGCTTTTTAAAATTCAGATGCAAATGAGTAACTGACATTCTGGTTCGATCCTATGTGGGAAGCAAGTTCAAGATACTATCTGTATGTTGTTTCCAAATTGAAGAATATTCAAGATACTGAGCATTAAGCATGAGTTGAAGGATACTCAAGATACTACCTATGTGTTAGGGGCAAGTTGAAGGATATTCAAAATACCACTGTGTTGAAGGATGTTGCAATGGTTCATTTTATGTCAACTTGACTGGGCCATAGAGTTCTCAGATTTTGGTCAAGCATTGTTCTGGGTGTTCCTATGAGGATACTTTGAGATGAGATTAATACTTCAATTGGTAAAGTAAAGCATAGTGTCCTCTGTAATGTGGGCGGGCCTCATCCAACTCATCCAATTAGCTGAAGGCCTGAAAAGAAAAAAGACTACCATCTACCAACCCTTAAGTAAGAGAGAATTCACCACCAGACTGCCATTGGACTTCATCTACAACACTGGCTTTTCCTGCCTGATGGTCCTTGAACTTGCACACTGGCTCTCTTCTTGGGTCTCCAGTTTGCTTGTCCACCTGCAAATTGGACCTGAAAAACTCTCATGAACCAATTGCTTATTATCTACCTATCTCCTATTGATTCTATTTCTCTGGAGAGTCCTGACTAACACAGATGCTAAGGTATTAACTGTATGATGAGCGTGTGTTGAAGGATGCCTTTCACATCACTTTTTCTTTTTTTTCTTACACTCCCACTCTCACCGTCACATGCTTCCTTACAAGTTAGGATATACACTTCTGCCCAACCTAGCATGAAATTCCCAGAGTTGGTCAATCCTTGGGTGGTTGGACAGAATGTGGTCCACTGGAGAAGGGAATAGCAAACCACTTTGGTATTCTTGCCTTGAGAACCCCATGAACAGTATGAAAAGGAAAAATAATAGGATATTGAAAGACGAACTCCACAGGTCAGTAGGTGCCCAATATGCTACTGGAGATCAGTGGAGAAATAACTCCAGAAAGAATGAAGGGATGGAGCCAAAGCAAAAACAATAACCAGCCGTGGATGTGATATGATAGAAGCAAGGTCCAATGCTGTAAAGAGCAACAGTGCATAGGAACCTGGAATGTCAGGTCCATGAATCAAGGCAAATTGGAAGTGGTCAAACAAGAGATGGCAAGAGTGAACATTGACATTCTAGGAATCAGTGAACTAAAATGGACTGGAATGGGTGAATTTAACTCAGATGACCATTATATCTACTACTGCGGGCAGGAATCCCTCAGAAGAAATGGAGTATCCATGATGGTCAACAAAAGAGTCCAAAATGCAGTACTTGGATGCAATCTCAAAAATGACACAATGATCTCTGTTCGTTTCCAAGGCAAACCATTCAATATCACAGTAATCCAAGTCTGTGCCCCAACCAGTAACGCTGAAGAAGCTGAAGTTGAATGGTTCTATGAAGACCTACAAGACCTTTTAGAACTAACACCTAAAAAAGATGTCCTTCTCATTATAGGGGACTGGAATTCAAAAGTAGGAAGTCCAGAAACACCTGGAGTAACAGGCAAATTTGGCCTTAGAATACGGAATGAAGCAGGGCAAAGACTAATAGAGTTTTGCCAAGAAAATGCACTGGTCATAGCAAACACCCTCTTCCAACAACACAAGAGAAGACTCTACACATGGATATCACCAGACGGTCAACACCAAAATCAGATTGATTATATTCTTTGGAGCCAAAGATGGAGAAGCTCTATACAGTCAGCAAAAACAAGACCGGGAGCTGACTGTGGCTCAGATCATGAACTCCTTATTGCCAAATTCAGACCGAAACTGAAGAAAGTAGGGAAAACCACTAGACCATTCAGGTATGACCTAAATCAAATCCCTTATGATTATACAGTGGAAGTCAGAAATAGATTTAAGGGCCTAGATCTGATAGATAGAGTGCCTGAAAAACTATGGATGGAGGTTGGTGACAGTGTACAGGAGACAGGGATCAAGACCATCTCCATGGAAAAGAAATGCAAAAAAAGCAAAATGGCTGTCTGGCGAGGCCTTACAAATAGCTGTGAAAAGAAAAGAAGTGAAAAGCAAGGAGAAAAGGAAAGATATAAGCATCTGAATGCAGAATTCCAAAGAATAGCAAGGAGAGATAAGAAAGCCTTCCTCAGGGATCAATGCAAAGAAATAGAGGAAAACAACAGAATGGGAAAGACTAGAGATCTCTTCAAGAAAATCAGAGATACCAAAGGAACATTTCATGCAAAGATGGGCTCAATAAAGGATAGAAATGGTATGGACCTAACAGAAGCAGAATATATGAAGAAGAGGTGGCAAGAATACACAGAAGAACTGTATAAAAAAGATCTTCACAACCCAGATCATCACGATGGTGTGATCACTCACCTAGAGCCAGATATCCTGGAATGTGAAGGCAAGTGGGCCTTAGAAAGCATCACTATGAACAAAGCTAGTGGAGGTGATAGAATTCCAGTTGAGCGATTTCAAATCCTGAAAGATGACGCTGTGAAAGTGCTGCACTCAATATGCCAGCAAATTTGGAAAACTCAGCAGTGGCCACAGGACTGGAAAAGGTCAGTTTGTATTCCAATCCCTAAGGAAGGCAATGCCAAAGAATACTCAAACTACCGCACAATTGCACTCATCTCCCACGCTAGTAAAGTAATGCTCAAAATTCTCTAAGCCAAGCTTCAGCAATACATGAACTATGAACTTCCAGATGTTCAAGCTGGTTTTAGAAAAGGCAGAGGAACCAGAGATCAAATTGCCAACATCCAATGGATCATGGGAAAAGCAAGAAAGTTCCAGAAAAGCATCTATTTCTGCTTTATTGACTATGCCAAAGCCTTTGACTGTGTGGATCACAATAAACTGTGGAAAATTCTGAAAGAGATGGGAATACCAGAGCACCTGATCTGCCTCTTGAGAAATTTGTATGCAGGTCAGGAAGTAATAGTTAGAACTCTACATGGAACAACATACTGGTTCCAAATAGGAAAAGGAGTACGTCAAGGCTGTATATGGTCACCCGGCTTATTTAACTTATATTCAGAGTACATCATGAGAAACGCTGGGCTTGAAGAAGCACAAGCTGGCATCAAGATTGCCGGGAGAAATATCAATAACCTCAGATATGCAGATCATACCACCCTTATGGCAGAAAGTGAAGAGGAACTAAAAAGCCTCTTGATGAAGGTGAAAGATGAGAGTGAAAAAGTTGGCTTAAAACTCAACATTCAGAAAACGAAGATCATGGCATCTGGTCCCATCACTTCATGGGAAATAGATGAGGAAACAGTGGAAACAGTGTCAGACTCTATTTTGAGGGGCTCCAAAATCACTGCAGATGGTGACTGCAGCCATGAAATTAAAAGACGCTTACTCCTTGGAAGAAAAGTTATGACCAACCTAGATACCATATTCAAAAGCAGAGACATTACTTTGCCAACAAAGGTTCATCTAGTCAAGGCTATTGTTTTTCCAGTGGTCATGTATGGAAGTGAGAATTGGACTGTGAAGAAAGCTGAGCGCCAAAGAATTGATGCCTTTGAACTGTGGTGTTGTAGAAGACTCTTGAGAGTCCCTTGGACTGCAAGGAGATCCAAGCTGTCCATTCTAAAGGAGATCAGCTCTAGGATTTCTTTGGAAGGAATGATGCTAAAGCTGAAACTCCAGTACTTTGGCCACCTCATGAGAAGAGTTGACTCATTGGAAAAGACTCTGATGCTGGGAGGGATTGGGGGCAGGAGGAGAAGGGGACGACAGAGGATGAGATGGCTGGATGGCATCACTGACTCGATGGACGGCAGTCTGAGTGAACTCTGGGAGTTGGTGATGGACAGGGAGGCCTGGCATGCTGGGATTCATGGGGTTGTGCAGAGTTGGACACGACTGAGAGACTGAACTGAACTGAACTGGGTAAGACAACTAGGTCAAGACATGTCTAATACAGTCTGAAACACGATGTACATACACACAAAAAGAACTAGACAAGCAGTTAAGAGAACTGGGTTGGTTTTAATGCCTGCTCTTCTATAATTCAAAATGGATTCACCTTGGGAAATCTCTGAAGTAAACACTCTGTTTTAATTTCACATGTACAATTTCTTAGGCAGAATATTAAAAGGGAATT